>NC_140502.1:14342989-14615489 GCF_964271855.1 Acomys minous
GGCAGTGTGTTGCATGAAGGCTCATTTCTTGAGGTGGTCAACAACCAGTGGAGTCCAAATGTCTTCTGAGTTGAACCCTTAAGGGTGCAGGAGAACCAAGAGAGTTGGGCCAAGAAAGAGGTAATTTTTGCGGTCCAAAGCAAACCAGCCAGCCCTATAAGGTGGGGCTGCACACCTAGTGAGGCCTCAGGGTGGGGTGTCAAATGGGCAAGAGGGGATTAAGGGTGTGTTGGTAGGAGGGTCCTGGATGAAGAACCTATTTAAGGCCTCATTCCTGGAGTAGAGCTTCGAGCTTCAGGAGGGATCTGGGAAGATGGCAGAGCCTACAGAAATCCAGGGTGAGTTTTCTGTGTAGATGAGAATGTGACTGCCTGGAGGCTGTACTCTTTTCAACCTCTAGCTGCAATGAATAGGAGTCTCTCTTTCTCCACAGGGTCTTCATCACATGATTTTTTCAAAAATGATCTTGACCTCCTGATTATATAAAATTATATTTAAAAATGTTAGTTTGTATCCATGTGATGGCTACCTATGTTTAATATTTGTTTGTTTGTTTGTTTCCTTTGTACTAATCCGGGAAGTCTATATATTCCAGACTGTCTTTGATCTCTGTGGAATCCATAGTTGGAAGGACCTCATAGATATCCTACTACCTCATGCTTCTAAGTGTGGTATTAAATGCATGAAAGTAGCAGTGATGGGGTGTTAAAAGCACATGTTTAATATTTATCATCTTCCCCATCATGACTGCTTGTAGCAGCTGCAGCAGCAGCAGCAACAGCAGCAGTGTGGGTTCCCTGAGAAGACCTGGATATTCTGAAACTTTCTCTGTAGATCCATCTGGCCTCAAATTCAGATATCCACATTCCTCTGCCTCTTTAGTGGTGGATGAAAGTTGTAATTCACCATGTCCTTTGGCAACTGCTTGTTCTTGAAATTCAATGTTAAAATTTTAGTATGTGGTAAATACTAATCATCTATCTGATTTTGTTGTTTGAGAAAACATTTCTTTGAAGATGACACACAGATGTCTAAGCTCTACAAACATGGAACCCATTTCAGAACAAAGTAGAAATACCACCAAAGTACAATGTAAAAAACCATAATTTTGTACATGTTACTTATATGTTGAAAAACACTGGGCTGGCCTGGCATGGTGGTGCACGTCTTTAATCCCAGAACTCAGGAGGCAGAGGCAGGGAGATTGCTGCAAGTCTGAGGCCAGTCTGGTCTACAAAGTGACTTTAGGACAGCCGAGGATACACAGGGAAACCGAGTCTTGAAAAAAAGTCTCACTGTGTATAAGAAGGATACTTTAATTTAGGCACAATGATCATGAGAGGAATAGTTGGGTTTCATGACCTCTCTCTCTCTCTTGCTATTATACTTACTAATTTGCTATTTTTTTTAAATGAAGGGAGTGGATATTCACAGGCTACAGATTAAGGAAGAAATTGGAGTGGAATGCTTGGTGTGTTTGAGGAAAAGTCTTTCTGTGTTATCCAGCTGTACTGGAAAGTGACAGCCTGGAACTCTCAGGGGTCATCCTGTTTTAGCAACTTGTCTCCTAGGATTAAAGCAAGGCTCTATGCCATGTGATTAAAATATTTTGTACAACATTCTTTTAATAATGGGTCAACTCCCATTGTGGTGTGACTTACATATGTTGTTTTATTATTCTCCATTAAAAATGACTATCTTCCCAACATTACATTATATAAGGGACAATATAAATCTATATATAACACAATCAATATATAAATATTAACTTACATGGCGTGCTTCATAACTTGTTTCATTCGTATAGAGTATACTGTATGTATTCATATACGCATATTGTGGTTTGAATTGCTACTTGTAAAGATTTATTTACTTAATATGTTTAAAATGTTCTGCCTGCATGTGTGCTATCCTAGCAGAAGAGGGCACCAGATCTCATTATAGATGGTTGTGATCCACAATATGTTTGTTGTGAATTGAATTCAGGACCTGTGGAAAAGCACCCAATACTCTTTAAACTCTTAGCATTCTCTCCCGCCCTGGTTGTAATCATTAACTGTAATGAATTTTTTCTTTGGTGTGCTTCATATGTATTTGATTTTTACATTTTTCTTATTTAATCAATTTACAGCCTGATGACAGCCCCTTCCATTTTTCCTTCTTACCCCAGTTCTTATGAGCCCTCCCCTCATTCTCCTGTCCCCATCCCCTTAGAGAAGTAGAGTCCCCCGTGGTTACCAACACAGGTGGGCATATCAAATTGCAGAAGGACTGAGGGCATCTTCTGCCAATGGGCTCAGAACAGCAGTCCAGCTATGGGTAAGGGATCTAAAGGCAGGCAACAGAGTAAGAGACAATCTTTACTCCACTTGATAGTGGACACACATATAGAACAAGCAGCATACCTGCCTCAAATGGGAAGTAAGCAGCCTTAGTAGAGCCCATTTGTTCTTTGTAGTTGGTGCTGTGGTCCATGTGAGCCACCATGGACCCAGTTAATTTGCTACTGTAGGTGTTTTTCTAGGGCCGTGACTTTTCTGTCTCCCTCAATCCTTTCTCCCCCTCTTCACAGGACTCCCAGAGCCCCACTAGTTTTTAGGCTGTGGGTCTCTGAATCTGGTTCCCTCATCTGATAGAAGAACCTCTCATAAGACAGTCATGCTAGGCTCTTCTCTCTAAGTTTAGCAGAGTATTATTAGAAGTGTTAGAGATAGGCTGTCTGCCATGGGGTGGATCTCCAGTTGGGCGAGTCCTTGTTTTTCAGTCCCACAATCTCTGTTCAGTCTTGATACTACAATTCTTTAGGTTGAAGCCATTGTGGGTTGAAGGATTGTGGGAATTTTTCTGAAAATGATAGAAGCCTATGTGGGGTGACTGTAGAGATTAGGAAGAGCTGGAGATGGAGAAAAAATGAGGTTATATACATATTCACATTAATAACTGCCTGGGGTTATTTTGAGGAAGGGTTTTCTCTTATTTCCAGCTGTATTGCAAAGTCTTATTTAGAACAGCATATCCTGTAACTGAGAGAGGTCCTCCTGCCTTTGCAAGGTGACTCCTAGTATTCTATGTCATCAATATATCATTTGATTAAAATAATTTCAAAAATAGTTTTTCCAAAAAAGACAGTAATTGTTTTTCTGGGTTTCAAAGTTGGATCACCCGATAAAGGCACTGGAAGAGAAGAGATTTGAAATATGTCCACTCTCATAAACATGTGGCTTCTCAACCCCAATGTGATATAAAAGCGAAGTTAAAACATTGAAAGACATCTCCATGAACCTTCTGAGTAATTAATGCTGAAGGTGCTGGTATGGAAACAAGGATGAGGCCTGACTGTCCTTCTCTATAAAGTAGACATTGCCTCTGACTTGCTTCTAGCCATGTCTTCCTCCCAAAACTCTATCATTTTCTGATTTCTCTTTTTTTATTCAATCACCAACACTAGTGAGAGAAATAGATCTTATGCATAGTAAAAATGGAAAGAGATGTCTTAATAATATGAATTTATACTCTCCATCCTTGGATTTTTTTCAAAGAAAAGCTCTTGTCTCAGTTCTGGGTGTACTTGATGTCACTCTGAAGTCTAGGCTGACGTTAAGCTGAGAATTACCCTCCTGCATTTATGAAGGAGTTGGGATTACAGGCTGTCATTCCTCTTCTGACCCTTATGTAGTTTTTGATAACACTAAGAGCCTATGATTGTTTTTCTAAATTGAAAACCTAGAGACTCACATAGAGAATTTATCTGTTATTTGAATATTTTATTTGTAGAGCTGATGTGATGATTTTCTCTCCTCACAGGTTCCCCAGTTCAAGAATGTATTCCAGTAGGACCACATTGTAGTAGGCTTCCATATCCACCAGTATCTCGAGTTCTGCCGTTTAATTCATCCTACCCAAGAAACTTAGGACCCAAAAGGCTCCAAGGCTTTCATACGAATTTCCAAATGTCTTCATATGCACTCATGGACACAGGTTTTCAAATGCCACAAGAGGATGCAAGGAATGTATGTCTGCAAAGGACTCAATATCCTCTAGTGCCCACAGGATTTCCTACACAATCAAGCCTCCAAAGACATCCAGTTTTGACAAGCAACTTAGAGCACCAAATGTCTCAAAGTTTTCTACTTCCTGGAGGATCCCGGAATCAGACGCATCTCGAAAGGCATCTAGGATTTCAAGGCAATCAAAATCTCTACATGTCCCAAAGGGCCCTAGAGGCTCAAGCAACCACCAAACCATCAAGTCTCCAATGGGACTCAGAATATCAAAGGTACCAAGTTCCCCAAGTATCCTTTGGATCTTCAAGTAAACCATGTATCCATATGGACACAGATCTCGGAGGGAGCTCAAGTCTGCCAACATCAGGAACTAACCCAGTTCACTCCATACCCCAGATGCCCTCATCTTCCTCGGGAAGGTCTGATAATTACAGTGAAGTTCACCTCAGTACTCCAAAGCAGAAAAAGAGGTGTCGCATTAAGTACTCTGAAGAACAAAGTCGCCGGCTGCAAGAATATTTTGATGAGTGCATGCACCCAAGGAAAAAGCAACGCATGGAGCTGGCCGAAAATCTTGGAGTGACAGAGTACCAGATCCAGGTATGACTTTTTCTTGACTCTCTCCCCTTGCAACCAGAATATTTCTCCAGTCCTCACCTTCACTGTTTTGGAAATCCCTCTCAGTTTGTGCTTGTACAATCCTGGGAGATCATGCCATAGATGTTGACTGTATGTTTGTTCATTCAGGGCTGGACTTGGCATTCAGCTTGTGTGTGGGTACTAACCTGGAGACACATTATTACCGTGTACAGTCTCAGGACCTAGACACTTATGTTTCTAGTAAAGACATAGAAAATCTAGGTGGTTACCCTAGTTTTTGAGTGTTAGGTGGTATCTATCCTTACATCATATCTCTTTTTAGGCATCTCCTGGAACTTCCTATTCTGAGCCAGGCTGACACACACAGGTCTTCCTATAACTTCTCTTTTTGTGTTTCCAGATCTGGTTCAAGAACCGCCGAGCTAAGTACAAACATAAAAATCTCCAGAATATTTCAGAACCACCAGAGATTATGGAAAGCTCTAAGGATGTTGATGGATCAACCAGTTCCCATGGTTGCTCATCTGTTCTTGACTCTGCTACTGAAGAGTCCGTGTCTTCAGGGATATCTTGTGTGGTCTCCATTCCCCGACTTTACCCTAGTCTGGAAGAATCTCACTCTGCGACTGAAGTGTCCGTGTCTTCGGGGACATGTTGTGTGGTCTCCACTCCCCAACTTTACCCCAGTGTGGAAGAATCTCACTCTGCTACTGAAGAGTCCGTGTCTTCGGGGATATCTTGTGTGGACTCCATTCTCCAACTTTACCCCAGTCTGGAAGAATCTCACTCTGCTATTGAAGAGTCCGTGTCTTCAGGGACATCTTGTATGGACTCTATTCCCCAACTTTACTCCAGTCTGGAAGAATCTCTCCACAATGAAGAAGCCTCAGGGCCTGCCAGGTGTGGACTCCAAGAAGACCATTGTGATGGCCAAGCTCCTGCTGCAGCTGCAGGATCTGATCATTTTCTAGTAACCACAGCTCAGAATGACCCAGCACTAGCTGACTATGCCTCAGCTGAAGCTCCAGCTCCTATGGAAGCTGCACAACATGAAGAAGATTATGCTGAAGCCTCAAATCCAGTTACCAAGGAGCTCTGGGAACAAATACTTAATGATCTTGGTGTATCAGAGGACATGATAGATTTTGATACATCACTCCTCTAATGAACAGTTTGATCCTGGAGTGGTTGAGGCCCAGAAATCTGTCATACAAAGAAGAGGTGTGGTAGAGAAAGCGGTCAGTCTCAAGACTGAGGGACCACTGCCAGCTGTATTAGTTTCATTCCTGTGCTATCCACAGAGTGATAGTGTTTCAAAGGCTACTTAGAGTATTCATCTCTTATTGTTGGATTTTACATTAAATAAAAGTAGAAAACATCTTTTTATGATCTGTTCTTTCCAGAATGTGTGTGTGTGTGTTGTGTGATGTGTGCCTGTATCCATAGAAACTTACATCTGGTGCCTGGGAGGTCAGCAAATGTCTGGGATTATAACTACTGACAGTTGTGAGGCAAAATATGTGTGCTTGCAACTTAACTCAAGTCCTGTGCAGTAAAAACTGAGCTTATTGTTTCTAAAGATTATTAATGGCTTTACATTTTCAGTAAGAATGCCTAACAATAGCCGTGGTGTTCTTACTCCTTTGTAAAAAGTGTTACCATTTTAAAGTTTGCCTTTCATGTGCCAGTAGGTAAAAGCAATAAAATGGCTCCCTATCAGCTTCAATTCTATTTATAGTGGCTACTACATTCTATCATGCCATGGGGGACAGGGTGTACACTTCCTATATTTATATGAACATAGGATGCTCATGTACATAAAATAAAAGTAATATGTGTACTAACTAAATTGTCTGAAGTAGGCCATTTATAAACTACAACAGATTTATTCTTGTGAAAGTTTAGTGTATCCCTGAGAACTGATAGCTCACAGGTGTGTAGATGTCATAGTTCAACATACAGGACTAGTTTTTCTTTTTAAACCCTGCGAGTCCTAGGCATAAAACACAAGGCTTGGTCATAAACTCTATTATGAAAAGACTCACCTGTAGGCCCTCTACCCTTGTAATTATTTATTTTGACACATGGTCTCATTAACATGCCCATTCAGCCCTGCTTTGCATCCTGGCTTCTTCAGATTTGAGTGACTGGTATTCCAGACCTGTATCCAAGCCTTTTATTTCTTTGTCAGCTTCTGAGGATTATAAATACTATTTCTATAGTAGCTGTTATAGGTTTGCAGCCACACCAGCAATAAGTAAGTATTTGTCTTTGCCCACATGAACAATAAACAAGTCCTTCATTTGATTGGTTAGAGTTACTTCTAGATATTTTAGATCGCTTGTGGCAATCGGGAAGGGTGTAGTTTTCCTAATATCTTGCTCTGCATGATTGTCATTTGTATATAGGAAGGCTACTACCTTTTTTTAGTTAATTTTGTTACTGGCCAATTTGCTGAAGGTGTTTCTCAGTTGTAGGAGTTCTCTAGTGGAATTTTGGGGGTCACTTATATACACTATCATATCATCGGCAAATAGGGATAATTTGACCTCCTCCCTTCCCATTTGGATCCCCTTGATCTCCTTTTGTTGTCTTATTTCTCTGTCTAGAACTTCAAGAACTAGATTGAAGAGATATGGAGAAAGTTGGCAGCCTTCTTCGGTCCCCAATTTTAGAGAAATTTCCTTGAGTATCTCTCCATTTAATTTGATGTTGGCTATTGGCTTGCAGTATATAGCCTTTATTATGTTTAGATATATGCCTTGACTCCCTGGTCTCTCCAAAACTTTAAACATGAATCGGTGTTGGATTTAGTCAAGTGATATTTCTGCATCTAAGGAGATGATCATGTAACCTTTTCTTAATAGTTTGTTTACATGGTGGATTACATTGATAGCTTTCCATATATTAAACAATTCATGCCTGCCTGGAATGAAGCCTACGTGGTCAAGGTGAATGATAACATTGATGTATTCTTACATTCATTTTACTAGTATTTTATTCAGTATTTTTGCATCAATGTTCATACGATGGTTTATGGACATTTTCAGTATCTCTGTGAGGCAGGACATTGGGGACACCATCAGTTATCTTTTCAACAGACCAGTGACTGCCTGGACCAAGCACTGTGACAGTGGTAGAGCAAAATATGAGCACATAAGACCTCGTGGCGCTCAGTCTCCCTTACCACAGTCTTGTGTTACAGCAGGATTCCCAGCACAAAGGGTTAATGTCTGTCTTCCTATGTCTGCATTGTGCGTTAGACTTGTTGCACAGGGAGTTCAAGTGGGATTTTGTTTCGGCAGGTGAATAATATCCAACATTCAGTGTGACTACAATCCACTGTAATTTCTCCAGTGCATGTTTAACTGAGCTGATTGGTCCACAAGGGAGGGAGGGACCATGTCTAACATGGCAAGGAGTCCTCATCCAAACAGCTGCTTCTGCCTGAGTTCACAGACATCCCAGAGCCTGGCACTCTCTGAGGTCTTTTCTCCTTCCCCATATGATCTGCACATATAAATAAGGATCTTAGCAAGAAATGTGCAGTCGGCAACAGTTCTTGAGCAAAGGCCTTAATGGTGAAGTTTAAGGCCAACAAAGCCAAGAGCCATGTTGGTTAAAGATGGGAGATCTGACAACTATGGAAGTAAATGTGTGAGAATGGAGGCCTCATTTCACAGGAGAGCCTGTGCAGTCACTCTCCAGGACACCATTGATGGTGAAGATCATCACTTCTTTTGGAATTGCCATTGGCATCTGAGTTAGGGCTAATGTGGAGGAGATGGATCTGAGGAGGAGGAGAAATGGAAACTGTGCTCAGAACCCTGGATATGACAGGAGGCAGAGCTGGAGGAACTGGTGTAGGCAATTACACCTCCTGCATTCCATCCATGGTGCTTGGTGAGGTGCTGACTAAGGTGAGGTGTCAGGATGCTTTAGAAGCCAGCTTCTCCCTTTAAACCTGAGACACCATCATGGGGAACAGGTGGTGCTCATGCCTAGCACAAAGAGACAGAAGGAACTGTACAGGTGACAAGGTACATGCCAACCAGTGTTACGTCACCAAACACAAAGGCTATGAAGGAAAAACTGCCCATTCCATGTGCAGAAAGGTGCAGGGTGAAAATAGCCACAACAAATATAAAAAACCAGGTACCCATACAACTCATTTATAGTACAAGGTTTTCTTCCTGTGTTTTTAAAGTTGCTATCACCAGCTGTTTAGGATAAACAAATAAAGTAAGTTAATGATTAGTTGATCAGCTCATGGTTAAATTTCTAGTCTAATTTATCACGGGATTACATGTCCTAGGAGTAACAGAGATAGATAGATAATGTAAAAATTGATAAATTGGTGATCTTCAAAACCCCATACACCTACAGAAAATGGCTATGACATAGACACATTTGTGATAATGGGGATGACCATGGTAAAAGCTTTTCTAAGTATTTTCCCCTATGGAATCTGAATGAGGGAGAGAGTCTGTGATGACCTACAAACACATCCATAGCTTTGGAAAAAGAGCTAAAAATTCAAAGGTGTTATTTATCCATGAGGGAGATTCCTAGAATGTTCCCCTACCTCCTTGCTCCTTGCTGAGTTTCCAAACTGCCGGCCTCTATGAAAGTAAGCCTTGCCCAGTTAAATGCTTTCTTTGGTCAGAATTGCATTGATCATGGTGTCTCTTCACAGCAATAGAGACTCACCAAGACACTTGCCTTTGGGATGGAGAGATGTCTGAGAGGTTGAGCACCGAGGCTGCTCTTCCAGAGGTTCTGAGTTCAATTCCCAGCAACCACATGGTGGCTCCCAGCCATCTATAATGAGACCTGGTGCCTCTTCTGGAGTACAGGCCTCCATGCAGGCAGCACCCTGTATGTAAATTGCCTTCTATTAATTTCTCCTCTCCTGAGTCTAAAGTGTAGAGTCTCCAGCATACTAGGCTTGTTATACTACTATGGAGATATAACCCCAACCCCTCACAGGTCCTCTATCACTGAGCCACAAACCCAACTCCTCATTGGGGATTCTAGGTAGGGGCTCCTCCACTGAACCATGTCTCTTCCCCTCACTGGGAGAGTCTAGGGAGGTGCTCTACCACTGAGCCATGGCCCTTGGCTATCAGTGTCAGATCTTGGAAAGTCCTCTGCACCTGAGCCATGATCCCAATACCCAGCTGATATTCCTGCAAGGAGTTGGTTTTTGAGTGTCTTCTCATTGACAGCTGCTAGCAGAGGTGTCACACACTAAACATCCCAGTTCAAAAAGGGGAAATAGGTCCATGTGAGTCTCCATAGATCATGCAAGAAGAGACATCTATAGGGATAAACAAGCACTGGCAGCTTGTGCAGAGAAGTGCCTAAAACCTGTAGATTTCCGTTTTCTCAGGAGCGATAGCGTTACTCTTTCATTTGAGCTTGGCGGTTGTGTTTCTAACTCCCCTGCATCAGGGAGTTATCTGGACAGGAAATGCAGTTCTGAAAACCAGGTACTGGGAAGTCTTTCTAGGTAATGACTGCTCTGGATGGAAACAGGTTAAATCATCCCACGCAAACGTATGAAATTACTTATGGAACGAAAACAAGATGAGCAGGAAGCTCTGCAGAAAACCTGATATCATCTCTTAGGACATAGGTCGGAGAGAAAGTGTGCAGAAAAATATTGCTACTTAGTTGAAGAACACCTGTATAAAATGCGGGGGATTCATAACCTAGGCTGTCCTACTATAGTACCAAAGGCACACAGAGTGACTGAGACATCTCACTGTCAGCTTTCCTGCTGTCTAGTTCCAGCCATCCAAAGTATACCTGCAAATCTCCAGTCATTGTCCCAAGCCTGAAATCATTTGACTTTGAGGAACAGCAGAGCCTTGAAGGCTGATCCTGAACTAGTGTAGCACTAAAGCAAGAAAGGCCATCTCCTGAGAAATGGCTTTTCACCTCAAGGAAATACACCTTGTTACATAGATGACTTATACACACACTTGTGTACAAACACACACACACACAAATGCATACATCTATAATAGGGTCTTATGACCTCTTCAGGTATGCAGATATCCATGCAATTACAGCATTCATGAACATAAAAGAAATATATAAACATTCTTTTGTAAAGAGTTCGGGGGAACAGGACATTTCTGGGAGTCCCAGCACAACATACTAGGCTCTGCTACTGTTCTAGACACTAAATAGAGGTGAGGCATGTTGGAATTTAATATAGACACATTGGGCAGGCTGAGCCCAAGGATGGAAACCCATCCTCTGGGTATCAACATCCTAGTTTTAAATTTTCCGTGTGTGTGTGTGTGTGTGTGTGTGTGTGTGTGTGTGTGTGTGTGTGTATACTTAAGTGTTTATATCATTCATCAATTTAGCAAGGTGTATTGGCTTCAGGGGAAAAGAAGTTTTTCAGGTGATAGCCTCTTTTAGTTCTGGGCTTGTTTGAGATCTGTTTTCCAAGCGTTGCTGTTCCTCACAGTCACAGTGACTTCAGTCTCAGGCCAATGAATGGCAATTTGCACTTGCCATTTGGAGGGCTGTGTAGTGAGACCCTGTTTCAGAAAGCCTAACGTTTGTCAGGTGATGGTGGTGGAAACCTTTAATCCCAGCAATCAGGAGGAAAAGTCAGAGAGATCTCTGTGAGTTTGAGGCGAGCCTGATCTACAGAGCTAATTCTAGGACATCCAGAATTATACAGAGAGATCCTCTGCTTTAAAAATAAAAAAAGCCCAAACAAACAAACAAAAATTTTGTTTTGGGTGACACATCCAGAGCCTACGTCTCTGTACGAAGACCTTGATTTGGATCTGAGCATCCACATGGTGGCTCACAGTTGCTTTTAATTTCAATCCCAGAGGATCCTATGACCTCTTTATGCACCAGAACACAGGACACACACAGAGACTCAGATACACATAGAAAATAGCAGGTGATGTAGCTATCAGAGACTGAGGTGAATCATCACGGGCTTCAGTTTTCCCAAGTAAAAGATCTCTTGGGGCCCCTGTGGCTGGGCCTCCAAACCTTAGTTAACAGCTGCCCTGTGTCCACAGGCTGGGGGGAAGCATTCTGAATTCCACCATCATTACTGTCTTTGGGATATTAGTTGCCATTGCCATAATCTGTGCCAAAGGGTCCTCACATGGCGGTGTTCAAGGCTGCAGAGGCAGTCCCCTGCATCTTCCTGCTGCCTGTGGCTGAGTTCCTGGGAGACAGGACTGAGGGAAACCAGATTTCAGATTCTGGAAACATATATTATCTGGGCACCTGTCCATCTACTTGATATGAGGAGAAATACTGTCTGAATGTCTGTCTGAGTGTGTGTACAGATGTATGTATGTACGTATGTATGTATGTATGTATGTATGCATGTATGTATGTATGCTTGTGGTTTTTTTTAAAAATACAGTCTCGTCTCATGTACGAGTTCGAGTCTGTCCTGGAACTCTGAATGTAGACCAATTCTGCTTGGAATACACAGAGATTCCTCGGCATCTGCCTTTCAAGTGCTGGGAATAGAAGTGAGTTCGAGGCCAGCCTGGTCTACAAAGTGAATCCAGGACAGCTGGCACTACACAGAGAATCCCTGTTTCAAAAAACAAACAAACAAACAAACAAACCAAGAAGTGAGCCCTGCATTGCCTGGCTGTCAGGGTTACTTTAGAAACAAGGGAGCATGTAGCAGGCTGGCTTCACACTTTCAGTGTTGGTGAAGCTGGCCTCAAACTAGTTCATCTACCTCCACCTGCAGGATATTGGGATTACAGGCTGACACCACTATGCCTCGTTTTGTAATTTAGTTTTAACTCTTCCTCAGGCTCAGGTGAGTTGTATATTAGTGGCTCCCACTTTCACTGTATGAAGTAACACCTGGAGTCCTAGGTATTGAGTTCACATTGAAAAACAGATTTTTTTTTGCTAAGAGTGGGTTTTTTGGGTTCACCAAGTCATGAGCCATATAAATTTATTTTTCCTTTTTTTTCTTCTTTTTCCCCCCTGACACATGGTCTCTGTGTGTAGCTGTGGCTTTCCTCAACTTACTTTGTAGACACTTTCTCTTTACTATGTTTTAACTGATAAATAAAATCTGCAACAGTGTGTGTGTGTGTTTGTGTGTTTCTGTGTGTGTGTGTGTGTGTTGAGCTGTGAATGTCAGTGCTGCTGTGTACATCAGGATAGCTAGCCTGAGAGTTGTCAGTTCTTCGCCCTCCACCTCTGATGTCTAGAAGTGCTTGGGTCACACATGGATCCACACACTGTATCCATGTGTATATTGGTTCTGAGGACCCCCCACATTGTGACTTTTCCCAGTTCCCTTTTACTGTTTTACTTTAAAAATTAATTGTATTTGGACAATTTAATGTGTGTGTGCGGGGAGTTTGATTTCAAGTGTTCCTGGATATCAGAAGAGCATAAGGGGTCCCTGAGTCAGAAGTCTTAGGTGTTGAGAACCACACGAGATTCATTTCCAAGAGCAAAATACGATCAATACTGGGGCCATTGGAGCTAAACATTGTGAACAGGTTCATATGTGAGCTGGGGACAGAACTGAGGTCCTCTGTAAGAGCAGCCGGGGCTCTTAGTCACAGAGCCATCTCTACAGTCCCATGAAATATTTAATGTACCCTTAAAAATAGATTTAGCCAGGTGGTAGTGGCACAAGCCTTTAATCCCAGCACTTGGGAGGCAGAAGCAGGCAAACCTCTGAGGTTGAGGCCAGATTGGTCTACTAAGTGAGTCCAGGACACAGAGAAACACTGTCTCAAACAACAACAACCACAAAAAAAGACATGTGTCACCATTTGTTTTCTCTCTCTCTCTCTCTCTCTCTCTCTCTCTCTCTCTCTCTCTCTCTCTCTCTCTCTCTCACACACACACACACACACACACACACACATTCTCCCTGGCACTCTTCTTTCTTTTTTTTTGTTTGTTCTTTTTCTTTTTTGATGTGGGTGAGACAGAGTCTCTCTCTCTCTCTCTCTCTCTCTCTCTCTCTCTCTCTCACTTTCTCCTTTTTTTCCGAGACAGGGTTTCTCTGTATAATCTGTCCTGAACTCAGTTTGTAGACCCGGCTGGTTTTGAACTCCCATAAATCCACCTGCCTCTGCTGGGATTAAAGGCATGCACCACCACATGAATGCCTGGGGCCTGGGTGGGAAACAAGCTCTAAAGCAGTGAGCTCTGCTTCCAGAATTACTGAATTTTAGATAAAACTCCAATTCAGCCTAGAATTGGAACTGGCTGCCTTTTATCCCAGCCCTAGGGAGGTAGAGGCTGATGGATCTCTGTGAGTTCAAGGCCAGCAAGGTCTGCAAAGTGACTTCAAGAACGGCCAAGATACAGAAGAACCTTGCTGGAAAAAATGTAAAAACAAGCTCTGTGAGTTTGAAACCAGCCTCCTCTACCAAGCAAGTCCAGAACAGTGAAGGCTACACAGAGAAACCCAGTTTTGACAAAACAAAACAAAACAAAACAAAACAACAATAACAAAACAAACAAAAACCAATTGCAAAAAACCCACCAAGCCAAAACTGGTTCTGTAGAGTTTGCAATGGAATAGATTTATTCTCCTGGATTAGGGAGGGTTTGGGGAGTGGCCTGTTGATGGAGAAGATAAATTGCCAAGTCCTGGAAGGAGGAGCTCACAGTCTCTGAGGATCCAGAGCGCACAACCCAGCCAGGAACAAACCACAGGGAGACAGGATGCCCCATGAGTAAAGGGCAGGAGCCAGAATTGGGGTGCAGATGGCTGTGGCTGTGACAAAGACGTGAGGTGTACAACTTCTCCTGGGGTTCCAAGCTAGGTCCCATGGGGGCCACACATTTCTTTTTCCTTACCCTTGTTGACTTCTGGTAGTGTGTTGTAATTTTCTGCTTCTTTTTCCTACTGAGTCTAGAGTCCATGGTGTCACCTGTGTAAGGAGGATTCCACGGCTGAGCCATGCTCCAGCTCTCTGCTCAATATTTTAATTAATGCCAGTATGTGTCTGTGAGTGTGGGATTTTGAGCGTTCCCAGAGACCTGAAGAGGGTGAGGGGTCCTGAGGTCCTCTGTAAGAGCAGCCAGGGCTCTTAGGCACAGAGTCATCTCTACAGTCCCATGAAATATTTAATGTACCCTTAGACATATATTTAGCCAGGTGGTAGTGGCACATGCCTTTAATCTCAGCACTTGAGAGGCAGAAGCAGGCAAATCTCTTGAGTTTGAGGCCAGATTGGTCTACAAAGTGAAACCCGGACACAGAGAAACGGTGTTTCTGAACAACAAAAAGCAAACAAACAAACAAACAAACAAAACAAAATCGTGTGTCACCATCACTTATCTCCTCTTTCAATCTTTCACATTCTCCCTCCCTCCCTCTCTTTTTTCTTTCTTTCTTTTTTTTGGTGTGGGTGAGACAGAATCTCTCTCTCTCTCTCTCTCTCTCTCTCTCTCTCTCTCTCTCTCTCTTGTTTTTTTGAGATAGCATTTCTCTTTGTAATCTATCCTGGACTTGCTTTGTAGACCGGGCTGAGTTTGAACTGAAATAAATCCACCTGCCTCTGCCTCCAAGTACTGGGATTAAAGGCGTGCACCACCACACCCGGCTTGGGACACAGTCTCTATGTAGCCCTGAGTGCCCTAGGACATCATTTGTAAACCAGTCTGGCCAAAACATCTGAGAGATTCACCTGCTTCTGCTTCCTGAGTGCTGGCATTAACCATGGGTGTCACAATGCCCTGCCAATTTACTAGAGGAGTCTGTGAAAGCAGATTTCAGAATCTGTAAACATATATTATCTGGGCACCTGTCCATCTACTTGATATGTGGATAAATACATATGTATCTGCTTGTGTGTACATATGTATGTAAGTATGTATGTTGTGTGTGTGTTTTTTAAACTAGAGTCTCGTGTAGCCCTGTCTCTCCTGGAACTCTGTATGTAGACCAATCCTGCTTGGAATACACAGAGATTCCCCTGCATCTGCCTCTCAAGTGCTGGCATTAGAAGTGAGCCCTATAGTGCCTTGCTGTCATGATTAATTTAGAAACAGTGTAGCATGTAGCAAGCTGGCTTCAAACATTCAGTGTTGGTGAAGCTGGCCTCAAACTATTGGGATTCCAGGCTGACACCACCGTGCTTTTTTATGTAACTTTGTTTTAACTCTTGTTGGGGCTCAGGTGAGCTGTATTTTAGTGGCTCCTGATTTTGCTGTATGAAGTAACACCTGGAGTCCTAGCTATTGACTTCACCTTGAAAAATAGAATTTTTTTGGCCTAAGAGTGTTTTTCTGGGTTAAGTATGTCATGAACTTCTTAAATTCATTTTTTACTTTCTTTCCTTTTTTTTTCTTTCTTTTTCCCCTGAGGCATGGTCTGTGTTTGTAGCCATGGCTGTCCTGGAACTCAATTTGCTGAGATTAAAGTAGTGCGCTATCATAAAACTCAGCATTTTTGTTTTTTAATTTTATTTAAAAATTTTTAAATGTTCACAACTTTAAAAAAAAGATTTTCTTTCTTAAGTATACAGGGCTCTGCCTGCAAATACACATGCCGGGCCGAAGAAGGCACCAGATAACTTTATTGATGATTGTGAGCCATCCTGTAGTTTCTGAGAATTGAACTCAGGACCTATGGAAGAGCAGCCAGTGATCTTAACCTCTGAGCCATCTACCCATCAATTTTTTAAAAATTTCTTTAATAATTTAACCCAACAAAAAGAAACTCATGTTTTGGGAAAATAGCATTTAAGGATGAATGCTGCCTACTGTATTGTTTATAAATAAACACCCTTTGTACAGATGAAAACCAAAACCCAAACCAAAACCGAATGAAAATATTCTTGTCTCCTCTGTGAACAGGAAAGCCAGTGCAAGATGAAGGATTCTGGACCATAATCAGTCTTGAGCAACACTTGGCACTGCAAGATGTCTTCTATGGAAACATGTTCCCAATTCTACATGAAACCCAGCAACTGGCCTCAAGACTCCAGCTAAAGGACATGGTAGTGGAGGTTGGTGCCTGGGTGTGTCTTAGGGTAGTCAGCTAGCCCAGGGCCTCCTGTGGGCTTTCCTTTTTTCTAGTCATTTAATGGTGTAAATATATCCGGACATGGTGGGACATGCTTTTAATCCCAGCACTCAGAAGGCAGAGGCAGGTGGATATCTGTGAGTTCGAGGCCAGCCAGGCCTACTGACTCCAGGACGGCCAAGGCTAACACAGAGAAACCCTGTCTCAAAAAACCAAAGAAAAAATGTTGTAAAATTTTCATGTGTACTTGTGCATGATTTCTCTATATGTGCACCATGTGCATGCCTCATTCCCAGAAGGCTAGAAGAGGTTGTCCTATCCAATGGAGGACGAGGTACAGGTGGTGGATGCTGGGAATGGAACACATGTATTCTGCCTCACAACTGTCAGTAGTTATAATCCCAGAAGGTCCTAAAACATTGTCTGACCTCCCAGGCACCAGATGTAAGTTTCTATGGATATAGGCACACAAGACACAACACACACACACACACACACACACACACACACACACACACACACACACACACACGGAAAGGCAACTCTAACAGATTCTGGAAAGAACAGACCATAAAAAGACGTTTTGTACTTTTATTTAATGTATAATCCAACAATAAGTGATGAATACTCTAAGAAGCCTTGGAAACCCTATCATTCTGTTGATAACAGTGTCACGAAACTAATAGAGATGATATTGCATCTCTTTACAACCAAAAGAAGACTAATGGCTTTCACTACCACCCCTCTTCTTTGTTTTACAGATTTCTGGTCCTCAACCAGTCCAGGGTCAATGTGTTCATTCTGAGTGTGATGTAATAAGATCCATCACGTCCTCTGTTATACCATGATCTTTAAGGATCTCTTTCCAGAGTTCATGAATATCTGCAATTGAGTCTTCCGCACCATCTTTTTGCTGGAATGCAGCTACCATAGTAAGTTTAGCATCAGAGGAGGCACACTCAGCTACTGCTGGGTCATTCTGGGTCGCTCTTCCAAGAAAATTCCCAGAGCCTGCAGCAGCAGCAGCAGGAGTTTGGCCATCACAATGGTCTTCTTGGAGACAACACCTGGCACCCACTGATCCTTGTTCAATGTGGACAGTCTTTTCCAGGTGGGGAACGGAGTCCACACAAGATGTCCCTGAAGACATGGACTATCCATTGGCAGAGTCAAGAAAAGACGAGCAACCATGGGAACTGATTGATCCATCAACATCCTTAGGGCTTTCCATATTCTCTGGTGGTTCTGAAACATTCTGGAGATTTTTCTGTTTGTACTTAGCTCGGTGGTTCTTGAACCAGATCTGGAAACACAAAAAGAGGAGTTATAGGAAGACCTGTGCATGTCAACCTGACTCAGAATAGGAAGTTGCAGGAGATGCCTAAAAAGAGGTATGTATAGCTTCCTCTCTCTGAATCTGGTCTCTACAAAGCTCTCCTAGTTAAACTGCCTGTGAATTCCACAAGCTGTACTGCCAGAAACTGAACTACACTTCACTGCCTCTCACCTAGCTGAGTCACCTGAACTGACTGAAAAGAACTAACTAGAATTCAGACCTCCATGATTGCATGAGATCTTGGTTAACGGCATTTGTCACCACACGCTGGACATGAGATTACTTTATCTGAAACTTGCTTTATTCTGGGCTGGCCTTTAATCGGAGATCTATTTGTTTGTCTCTTGAGATTAAAGTTATTTCTGCATTCCAACTGGATTAAGAAGAGCTAGAAGATTTTTGAATGTGATGTCTTGCTGGTGCAGCCATGTTGTGAATTGAATTTTCTCTGTACAGATGGGATCAATATCAGAGTGTAGAGTGGGTTCTGTTTTCAGTACTAAATCTACTGTGCATTGGGACAATCTTATTAATCCCTAATGAAAACAGCTCTACGTCATCATAAGATACACAGAGGCTTAGAGTCCAGATTAGCTCTGTCACTGAGCCTCACCAAGACATTTGTGATAAAATTTGTACTAATTTGATAATGTAGTTAACTTGAATCCTCTTCTAGGTATCAAGAAATCTTCACATGACTTAGTAAAGTAAGGTAGGTCTTCCATGAGTCAGGTTTCCTGAACAAGTAAAAAGATAGTTGAAGCTTCCATATTCACCAAGGATGAAAGTAATCAAACTTCCAGGAAACACACTTCAGGTAGGCTGGGTTGGAGTAAAAGCAGTGCATCCTCTCAAAAAAAAAATAGAACAGCAGCTCTCTGTGTCCACCTATTCATTATAGGGCTAACCTGTGACCAAACAATCCATGATCAGGCCAATCCGTATAGAAGATCTTAGGGGCATTTGTGGGACTGTAAGGGATCTAATTATCCACGGAACAGGATATAGGGTCTAGATTCTCGATGTAGAAATAGCATGATACTGGTGGTATCATGGCTGAAGAGTAGTTGTCAAAATTATCTAAGACTGAGGAGATAAATCCCCATCAAGAAGTGAGGAACAAAGTGAGTTTCGTATCCTTTATCTCGGTCTAAAGGAGGCAGAAGCAGGTGGATCTCTGTGAGGTGATGGCCAGACTGCTCTAGGTAATGAGACTCTGTCTCAATTTCATAAAGAGATAAAAAAGGAGGAGTATCAGCCATGTCTATATAGAGCAGTGAATCTGGGGAGTGTGCTGCATGAAGGCTCGTTTCTTGAGGTGGTCATCAACCAGTGGAGTCCACATTTCTTCTGATTTGACTCTTAAGTGTGCAGGAGAATGAAGAGATTTTGGCCAAGAAATATTTAAGTTTTGTGGTCCCAAGCAAATCAGGCAGCCCTATTAGGTGGGGCTGCACACTGAGTGAGGCCTCAGGGTGGGGTGTCAGATGGGCACCAAGGTATTAAGGGTGTGTTGGTGGGAGGGTCCTAGATGAAGAACCTATTTAAGGCCTCATTCCTGCAGTACAGCTTCTAGTTTCGAGCTTCAGGAAAGATCTGGGAAGATGGCAGAGCCTACAGAAATCCAGGGTGAGTTTTCTGTGTAGATGAGAATGTGACTGCCTGGAGGCTGTACTCTTTTCAACCTCTAGCTGCAATGAATAGGAGTCTCTCTTTCTCCACAGGGTCTTCATCCCATGATTTTTTCAAAAATTATCTTGACCTTCCTGATTACATAAAATAATATTGTAAAATGTTAGTTTGTATCCATGTTATGGCTATCTATGTTTAATATTTGTTTGTTTGTTTCCTTTGTACTAATCCGTAGTTATATTCGAGTATATATATCCGAGTATATATTCGAGACTGTCTTTGATCTCTGTGGAATCCATAGTTGGAAGGACTTCACAGATATCCTACTACCTCATGCTTCTAAGTGTGGTATTAAATGCCTGAAATCCAGCAGAGAAGGGGTGTTAAAAGCACATGTTTATTATTTATCATCTTCCCCACCACAACTGCTAGCAGCAGCAGCAGCAGCAGCAGCAGCAAGAAGAGCAGTGTGGGTTCCCTGAGAAGACCTGGATATTCTGAAACTTTCTCTGTAGATCCATGTAGCTTCAAATTCAGATATCCACATTCCTCTGCCTCTTTAGTGGTGGATGAAAGTTGTAATTCACCATGTCCTCTGGAAACTGCTTGTTCTTGAAATTCAATGTTAAAATTTTAGTATGTTGTGAATACTAATCATCTATCCGATTTTGTTGTTTGAGAAAACATTTCTTTGAAGATGACACACAGATGTCTAATCTCTACAAACATGGAACCAATTTCAGAACAAAGTAGAGATACCACCAAAATACAATGTAAAAAACCACAATTTCTTACATGTTACTTATATGTTGAAAAACACGGGGTTGTCCTGGCATGGTGGTGCATGTCTTTAATCCCAGAACTAGGGAGGCAGAGACAGGCAGATTGCTGCAAGTTTGAGGCCAGCCTGGTCTACAAAGTGAGTTTAGGACAGCCGAGGATACACAGGAAAACCCAGTCTTGAAAAAAAGTCTCACTGTTGATAAGAAAGATACATTAAATTAGGCACAATGATCATGTGAGGAATAGTTTCGTTTCATTACCCCCCCCCCTCTCTCTCTCTCTCTCTCTCTCTCTCTCTCTCTCTCTCCCTTGCTATTGTACTTACTAATTTGCTATTTTTTTTATAAAAATGAAGGGAGTAGATATACACAGGCTGCAGAATTGGAAGAATTTGGAGTGGGGAAGAATGTTTGGTGTGTTTGAGGAAAAGTCTTTCTGTGTTATCCAGCTGTAATGGAAAGTGACAGCCTGGACCTCTCAGTATTCATCCCGTTTTAGCAACTTGTCTCCTAGGATTAATGTAAGGCTCTATGCCATGTGATTAAAATATTTTGTACAACATTCTTTTAATAATGGGTCAACTCCCTTCTAGTGTGACTTACATATGTTGTTTTATTATTCTCCATTAAAAATGACTATCTTCCCAACATTACATCATATAAGGGACAAAAGAAATGTATATATAACACAATCAATATATAAATATTAACATACATGGCATGCTTAATATCTTGTTTCATTCTTACAGAGTATGCTGTATAAATTCATATAAGCATATTGTGGTGTGAATTGTTACTTTTAAAGATTTATTTACTTAATATGTTTAAAAAGTTCTGCCTGCATGTGTGCTATCCTAGCAGAAGAGGGCACCAGATCTCATTATAGATGGTTGTGAACTACCATATGTTTGTGGTGACTTGAATTCAGGGCCTATGGAAAAGCAGTCAATGTTCTTAAACTGAGCATTCTCTCCAGCCCTGGTTGGAATAAATAAATGTAATGAATTTTTTCTTTCAGGTGCTTCATATATATTTGATTTTGCAATTTTTCTTATTTAATCAATTTACAGCCTGATCACAGCCCCTTCCATTTTTACTTCTTAGCCCAGTTCTTATGAGCCCTCCCCTCATTCTCCTGTCCCCATCCCCTTAGAGAAGTAGAGTCCCCCGTGGTTACCAACACAGGTGGGCATAACAAATTGCAGAAGGACTGAGGGCATCCTCTGCCAATGGGATCAGAACAGCCAGTCCAGCTATGGGAAAGGGTCCTAAAGGAAAGCAACAGAGTAAGAGACAATCTTTACTCCACTTGACAGTGGACACACATCTAGAACAAGCAGCATATCTGCCTCAAATGGGAAATAAGCAGCCTTAGTAGAGCCCATTTGTTCTTTGTGGTTGGTGTTGTGGTCCATGTGAGCCACCATGGACCCAGTTAATTTGCTACTGTAGGTGTTCTTCTAGTGCCCTGACTTTTCTGTCTGCCTCAGTCTTTTCTCCTCCTCTTCACAGGACTCCCAGAGCCCCACTTATTTTTAGGCTATGGGTCTCTGAATGTGTTTCCCTCATCTGATGGAGGAACCTTTCATAAGACAGTCATGCTGGGCTCTTCTCTGTAAGTTTACCAGAGTATTATTAGAAGTGTTAGAGGTAGGCTGTCTGTCGTGAGGTGGATCTCCAGTTAGGCCAGTCCTTGTTTTTCAGTCCCACAATCTCTGTTCCATCTTGATCCTACAATTCTTTAGTTTGAAGCCATTGTGGGTTGAAGGAGTGTGGGAATTTTTCTGAAAATGATAGAAGCCTATGTGGGGTGGCTGTAGAGATTAGGAAGAGCTGGGGATGGGGTAAAAAGAGGTTATATACATATTCACATGAATAACTGACTGGTTTTATTTTGAGGAAGGGTTTTCTCTTATTTCCAGCTGTATTGCAAAGTCTTATGTAGAACAGCATATCCTGTAACTCAGATAGGTCCTCCTGCCTTTGTAAGGTGACTCCTAGGATTATATGTCATCCATATATCATGTGACTAAAATAATTTCACAAACAGTTTTTCCAAAAAAGACAGTAATTTTTTTTCTGGGTTCCAAAGTTGGCACTTGAGGAGAAGAGATTTGAAATACGTCCACTGTCATAAACATGTGGCTTCTCAACCCCAATATGGTATAAAAGCGAGATTAAAAGATTTAAAGACATCTCCATGAACCTTCTGTGTAACTAATGCTTAAGGTGCTGGTATGGAAACAAGGATGAGGCCTGATTGTCCTTTTCTACAAAGTAGACATTGGCTCTGACTTGCTTCTAGCCATGCCTTCCTCACAAAACTCAAACATTTTCTGATTTCTCTTTTTTTATTCAATCCCCAACACTAGTGAGAGAAATAGATCTTATTCATAGTAAAAATGGAAAGAGATGTCTTAATAATATGAATTTATAGTCTCTATCTTCTGGTTTTTGTTTTAAAGAAAGGCTCCTGTCTCATTCCTGGGTGTACTTGATGTCACTCTGTAGTCTAAGCTGACCTTAAGCCGAGAATTCTCCTCCTGCATTTATGAAGGAGTTGGGATTACAGGCTGTCATTCCTCTTCTGACCCTTATGTAGTTTTTGATAACACTAAGAGCCTAAGATTGTTTTTCTCATTTGAAAACCTAGAGACTCACCTACAAAATTTATCTGTTGTTTGAATATTTTATCTGTAGATCTGATGTAATGATTTTCTCTCCTCACAGGTTCCTTAGTTCAAGAATGTATTCCAGTAGGACCACATTGTAGTCGGCTTCCAGTTCTGGCATTTGGTTCATCCTACCCAAGCAACTTAGGATCCAAGAGGTTTCAAAGCTTTCATCTGAATTTCCAAATGTCTTCATATGCACTCATGGACACAGGTTTTCAAATGCCACAAGAGCATGCAAGAAATGTATGTCTCCAGAGGACTCAATATCCTCTATTGCCCATAGGATTTCCTACACAATCAAGCCTCCAAAGACATCCAGATTTGACAAGCAACTTAGATCACCAAATGTCTCAAAGTTTTCTACTTCCTGGAGGATCCTGGAATCAGACGCATCTCGAAAGGCATCTAGGATTTCAAGGCAATCAAAATCTCTACATGTCCCAAAGGGCCCTAAAGGCTCAACCAAATACTGAACCATCAAGTTTCCAATGGGACTCAGAATATCAAAGGTACCAAGTTCCCCAAGTACCCTTTGGATCGTCAGGCAAACTATGTTTCTGTATGGACCCAGATCTTGGAGAGAACTCAAGTCTGCCAACATCAGGAATTAATCCAGTTCACTCAATACCCCAGATGCCTTCATCTTCCTCAGAAAGTTCTGAGATTTACAGTGAAGTTAACCTCCATACTCCAAAGCAGAAAAAAAGGCGTCGCATTAAGTACTCCGAAGTACAGAAACACCTGCTGCAAGAATATTTTGATGAGTGCATGCACCCAAGGAAATAGCAACGCATGGACCTGGCTGAAAATCTTGGAGTGACAGAGTACCAGATCCAGGTATGACTTTTTCTTGAAACTCTCCCCCTGCCACCAGAATATTTCTCCAGTCCTCACGTTCACCGTTTTGGAAATCCCTCAGTTTGTGCTTGTACAATCCTGGGAGATCATGCCATAGATGTTGACTGTTTGTTTTTCATCCAGGGCATGACTTGGCATTCAGCTTGTGCATGGGTACTGCCCTGGAGACACATTATTACCGTGTAGAGTCTCAGGACCTAGACACTTATGTTTCTAGTAAAGACATAGAAAATCTAGCTGGTTACCCTAGTTTTGAGTGTTAGGTGATATCTATCCTTACATCATACCTCTTTTTAGGCATCTCCTGCAAATTCCTATTCTGAGCCAGGCTGACACACACAGGTCTTCCTATAACTTCTCTTTTTGTGTTTCCAGATCTGGTTCAAGAACCGCTGAGCTAAGTACAAACATAAAAATCTCCAGAATGTTTCAGAACCACCAGAGAAAATGGGAAGCTCTAAGGATAAGGGTGGATCAACCAATTGCCATGGTTGCTCATCTGTTCTTGACTCTGCTACTGAAGAATCCATGTCTTCAGGGACATCTTGTGTGGTCTCCAATCCCCAACTTTACCCCAGTCTGGCACAATCTCATCTGCTACTGAAGAGTCCATATCTTCAGGGACATCTTGTGTGGTCTCCATTCCCCAACATTACCCCAGTCTGGAAGAATCTCTCCACAATGAAGAAGCCTCAGAGGCTGCCAGCTGTGGACTCCAAGAAGACCATTGTGATGGCCAAGCTCCTGCTGCAGCTGCAGGCTCTGATCATTTCCTAGTAACAACACCTCAGAATGACCCAGCAGTAGCTGAGTGTGCCTCAGCTGAAGTTCCACTTCCTATTGAAGCTGCACTCCATGAAGATTATGCTGAAGCCTCAAATCCGGTTAGCAAGGAGCTCTGGGAACAAATCTTTAATGATCTTGGTGTATCAGAGGACTGGATGGATTTTGATACATCACTCCTCTAATGAACAGTTTGACCCTGGAGTGGTTGAGGCCCAGAAACCTGTAATACAAAGAAAAGGTGTGGTAGTGAAAGCGGTCAGTCTCAATACTGAGGGGACGACTGCCAGCTGTATTAGTTTCATTCCTGTGCTATCCACAGAGTGATAGTGTTTCAAAGGCTACTCAGAGTACTCATCTCTTTTTGTTGGATTTTACACTAAATAAAAGTAGAAAACATCTTTTTATGATCTGTTCTTTCCAGAATGTGTGTATGTTTGTGTGTGTGTGTGTGTGTGTTTGTGTGTGTGTGTGTGTGTGTGTGTGTGTGTGTGTGTGTTGTGTGATGTGTGCCTGTATCCATAGAAACTTATATCTGGTGCCTGGGAGGTCAGAAAATGTTTTAGGAGCTTATGGGATTATAACTACTGACAGTTGTGAGGCAAAATACGTGTGCTTGCAACTTAAGTCAAGTCCTGTGCAGTAAGAAATGAGCTTATGGTTTCCAAAGATTATTAATGGCTTTGCATTTTCAGTAAGAATACCTAACAATGGCTGTGGTGTTCTTACTCTTTTGTAAAAAGTGTTACCATTTTAAAATTTGTCTTTCATGTGCCAGTAGGTAAAAGCAATAAAATGGCTCCCTATCAGCTTCAATTCTGTTTATAGTGGCTACTACATTCTATTCCTGCCATTGGAGACAGGGTTTACACTTCCTATATTTACATGAACATAGGATGCTCATGTACAGAAAATAAAGGCAATAAAGGCCTCTCTGAAGGAGGCCATTTATGAACAAAAGATTTATTTTTTGAAAGTTTAGTGTGTCCCTGAGAACTCATAGCTCACAGGTGTGTAGATGTCATAGTTCAACATGCAGGAATATTTTTTCTTTTCACACCCTGTAAGTCCTAGGCATAAAACAGAAGGCTTGGCCATAAACTCCATTATGAAAAGACTCACCTGTAGGCCCTCTACCCTTGTAATTATTTATTTTGACACATGGTCTCATTAACCTGCCCAATCAGCCCTGCTCTGCATCCTGGCTTCTTCAGATTTGAGCGACTGATATTCCAGACCTGTATCCAAGCCTTTTATTTCTTTGTTAGCTTCTGAGGATTATACATACTGTTTCTACAGTAGCTGATATAGGTTTGCAGCCACACCAGCAATAAGTAAGTATTTGTCTTTGCCACATGAACCATAAACAAGTCTTCACTTGCTTGGTTAGAGTTACTCCTAGATATTTTATATTGCTTGCGGCAATTGTGAAGCATGTAGTTTTCCTAATGTCTTCCTCTGCATGATTGTCATTTGTATATAGGAAGGCTACTAACTTTTTTGAGTTAATTTTGTATCCGGGCAAATTGCTGAAGCTGTTTATCAGCTGTAGAAGTTCTCTAGTGGAATTTTGGGGGTCACTTATATACACTATCATAAAATCGGCAAATAGGGATAATTTAACCTCCTCCCTTCCCATTTTATCCCCTTGATCTCCTTTTTTTGTTTTATTTCTCTGGCTAGAACTTCAAGAACTAGATTGAAGAGATATGGAGAAAGTGGACAGCCTTCCTCGGTCCCTGATTTTAGAGGAATTTCCTTGAGTATCTCTCCATTTAATTTGATGTTGGCTATTGACTTGCTGTATATAACCTTTATTATGTTTAGATATATGCCTTGACTCCCTGATCTCTCCAAAACTTTAAACATGAGTCTGTGTTGGATTTAGTCAAGTGATATTTCTGCATCTAAGGAGATGATCAGGCAACTTTTACTTATAGTTTGTTTACATGGTGGATTACATTGATAGCTTTCCATATATTAAACCATCCCTGCCTGCCTGGAATGAAGCCTACGTGGTCAAGGTGAATGATTACTTTGATGTATTCTTACATTCATTTTGCTAGTATTTTATTCAGTATTTTTGCATCAATGTTCATAAAATGGTTTATGGACATTTTCAGTATCTCTGTGAGGCAGGACATTGGGGACACCTTCAATTATCTTTTCAACAGCCCAGTGACTGCCTGGCCCAAGCACTGTGACAGTGGTAGAGCAAAATATGAGCACATAAGACCTCGTGGCTCTCAGTCTCCCTTACTACAGTCTTGTGGTACAGCAGGATTCCCAGCACAAAGGGTTAATGTCTAAGTTTTCCTATATCTGCATTGTGTGTTAGACTTGTACCGCAGGGAGATCAAGTGGGATTTTGTTTTGGCAGGTGAATAATATCTAACATTCGGTGTGACTATAATCCAGTGCAAATTTTCCAGTGCATGTGTAACACAGTTCTTTGGTCCACAAGGGAGGGAGGAATCATGTCTAACATGGCAAGGAGTCCTCATCCAAACAGCTGCTGATGCCTGAGGATACAGACAGCCTAGAGCCTGGCCCTGTCTAAGGTCTTTTCTCCTTCTCCATATGATCTGCACATATAAATAAGGATCTCAAGCAAGAAATGTGCAGTCGGCATCAGGTCTCAAGCAAAGGCCTTAAGGGTGCCTTTGTTCGTTAAAGATGGGAGCTCCTCAGGGGCCATGTTCGTTAAAGATGGGAGATCTGGCAACTGTAGAAGTAAATGTGTGAAAATGGAGGCCTCATTTCACAGGAGAGACTGTGCAGTCACTCTCCAGAACACCATCGATGGTGGAGATCATCAGTGCTTTTGGGATTGCCATTGGCATCTGAGGTAGAGCTAATTTGGAGTAGATGGAGCTGACAAGGACGAGGAATGGAAACTGTGCTCAGAACAATGGCTGTGACAGGAGGCAGAGCTGGTGGAACTGGTGTAGGCAATTACACCTCCTGCATTCCATCCATGGTACTTGGTTGGGTGCTGACTAAGGTGAGGTGTCAGGATGCTTTAGAAGCCAGCTTCTCACTTTAAACCTGAGACACCATCATGGGGAACAGGTGGTGCTCATGCCTAGCAGAAAGAGAGAGAAGGAACTGTGCAGATGATAAGGTACATGCCAACCAGCGTTAGGTCCCCAAACACAAAGGCTATGAAGGAAAAACTGCCCATTCCATGTGGAGAAAGGGGCAGGGTGAAAATAGCCACAACAAATATAAAAAACCAGGTACCCATACAACTCACGTACAGTACAAGGTTTTCTTCCTTGTTACATAGATGGCTTATATACACACTTGTGTACACAGACACACACACACATACACACACACACACACACAAGTACATACATCTATAATAGGGTCTTTTGACCTCTTCTGGTATGTAGATATCCATGCAATTACACCATTCATAAACATAAAATAAATATATAAACATTCTTTTGTAAAGAGTTCGGGGGAAGAGAACATTTCTGGGAGCCCCAGCACAACATACTATGCTCTGCCACTGTCCCTAGACACTAAATAGAGGTGAGCCATGTTGGAATTTAACACAGCCACATTGGGCAGGCTGAGCCCAAGGATGGAAACCCATTCTCTGGGTATCAACATCCTAGTTTTAAACTTTCGGGGTGTGAGTGTGTATTTTTGTGTGTGTGCATATGTGTGTGTGTGTATGTGTGTGTGTGTGTGTGTGTGTGTGTACACTGAAGTGTTTATATCATTCATCGATTTAGAAAGGTGTATTTGCTTCAGGGGAAAAGTTTTTCAGGTGAAAGCCTTTCTTTCTTTAGTTCTGGGTTTGTTTGAGATCTACTTTCAAGGCTTTGCTGTTCCTCAACGTCACAGTGACTTCAGGCTCAGGCCAAGGAATGGCGATTTGCACTTGCCGTTTGGAGGGCTGTGTAGTAAGACCCTGTTTCAGGAAGTCTAACACTTGCCAGGTGATGGTGGTAAAGCCTTTCAGAAAGATCTCTTTGAGTTTGAGGCCAGCCTGATTTACAGAGCCAATTGTTGGACATCTAGAATTACAAAGAGAGACCCTCTTCTTTAAAAATAAAAAAGCCCCAACTAACAAACAAACAAAATTGTTGTTTTGGGTGACATGTCCAGAGCCTACGTCACTGTAAGAAGACGCTGATTTGGATCCCAGCATCCACATGGTGGCTCACAGTAGTTTGTAACTTGAATCACAGGGGATCCCATGCCCTCTGTGCGCACCAGAACACAGGGCACACACAGAGACTCGGATGCACATAGAAAATAGCAGGTGATGTAGCTATCAGAGACTGAGGAGAAGCATCACAGGCTTCAGTTTTCCCAAGTAAAAGATGTCTTGGGGCCCCTGTGGCTGTGCTTCACCACCTCAGTAACAGCTGCCCTGTGCCCACAGGCTGTGGGGGAAAGCATTCTGAATTCCACCATCATTACTGTCTTTGGGATATTAGTTGCCATTGCCAAAATCTGTACCAAAGGGTCCTCACATGGCTGTGTTCAAGGTTGCAGAGGCAGTCCCCTGCATCTCCCTGCTGCCTGTGGCTGAGTTCCTGGGAGACAGGACTGTATGAAACCAGATTTCAGATTCTGGAAACATATATTATCTGGGCACCTGTCCATCTACTTGATATGTGGAGAAATACTTATGTATCTGTCTCAATGTGTCTACAGATGTATGTATGTATGTATGTATGTGTGTATGTATGTATGTATTTATGTATGTATGTATGTATGTGTTTTTATGTATGTATGTATGCTTGTGGTTTTTTTTCAATACATTCTCATGTATAGCTGTCTGTCCTGGAACACTGTATGTAGACCAATTCTGCTTGGAATACAAAGAGATTCCTCAGCATCTGCCTCTCAAGTGCTTGGATTAGAAGTGAATTCGAGGCCAGTCTGGTCTACCTAGTGAGTCCAGGACAGCCGGTGCTACACAGAGAAACTCTTTCTCAAAGAAAAAAAAACCCAAAATCAAACAAACAAACAAAACAAGAAGTGAGCCCAACAGTGCTTGTCTGTCAGGGTTACTTTAGGAACAGGGTAGCATGTAGCAGGCTGGCTTCAAACTTTCAGTGTTGGTGAAGCTGGCCTCAAACTAGTTCTTCTACCTCTACCTGCAGGATATTGGGATTACAGGACGGCACCACTATGCCTCATTTTGTAACTTTGTTTTAACTCTTCCTTGGGCTCAGGTGAGTTGTATTTTAGTGGCTCCCACTTTCACTGTATGAAGTAACACCTGGAGTACTAGGTATTCATTTCATGTTGAAAAACAGATTTTTTTTTTTTGCTAAGAGTGGGTTTTGTTTGGTTCACCATGTCATGAGCCATATAAATTTATATTTTTTCTTTTCTTTCCTTTTTTTCATTACATTTCCCAGCCTGAGGCATGGTCTCTGTATGTAGCCTTGGCTGTCCTAGAACTCAATATGTAGACCAGGTGGCGTCCAACTCACAATGACCCAGGTGCCTCTCCTCCTTGAGTGCTGGGCTTAAAGGCATACGTCACCATGCCTCCCCTTTGCTGCTTAGGATTTTCCTTCCTACCTCAGGGTCCTAGGTAAAGAAACAGGGTTTTTCTACAGTGTGCACTGAAAAGGATTATTCCTCATGGATTGGGGAGGTTTGGGGCAGGGGCCTGAAGATCAAGATATAATTTAATTTTTTAATTACAGGTCCTGCATCAGTGATGGCACGGAGTTGGGGTTCCAAGGCAGTATTGATCCAGGGTGAGTTTGTGTGTAAGGATTCTGTGTAGATGGTATGAGGATTCTGCGGAGGATGTACTGTTTTCAACTTCTACCTGCTATGAATATGAGTCCTTCTTTTTCCACATGTTCCCTATCACAAATTCTTGCTTGTTTTATTTATCTTTGCTTTTCTGATTATATAAAATAATATTTACAGTGTAAATTTGCATCCATGTGATGGCCACCTATTTTGAAATTTTGTTGGTTTGTTTGCTTACCTTTTAGATATCCTGTAAGTCTCTATATTGCAGGCAGACTTTGATCTCTCTGTGGAGACCATAGGGGTACAATATCACAGATATCCTATGACCTCCTGCTACTAAGTGTGCTATTGAAGTCTGGAGAGCAGGAGTGAAGGGGTGTTAAACCCGCCATTACCATCAGCAACATCAGTATTTTATTAGGCGTGGATTCTCTGAGAAGCCTTGAATATTCTGAACCTTCCCCTGTAGACCTATCTGTCTGTAAACTCAGAGAGCCACATTCCTCTAACACGTTAGGGGTGCGACTAAAGGTGTAGGTCACCAAACCCTCCTAGAACTGCTTGTTCTAAAATTCAATGTTAAAGTTTTGGTATATTGAAATTTTTAGTTTGTTTGTTTTTCTTGAGACTGGGTTTGTCTGTGTATCCTTGGCTCTCTTGGACTCGCTGTGTAGACCAGGCTGGCCTGAAACTCACAGCGATTCATCTGCTTCTGCCCCCTGAGTGCTGGGATTAAAGGCATGCACCACCATGCCCAGCTTATTGTAAATATAATAATGTATCTGATCTTTTTGTATGAAAAACCTTTTTAAGTTTAAGCTCCAAAATTACAGAACCGATGGCACAAAGAATTAGAGATACCCCCAAAGCATAATATTTTTTAAAAGCATGATTTTATACAGATTACTGATAGGTTGATAAATACTAGGTATACAAATTACATTGTAGTTTAGGCATGATGATCATGTCAGGGTACCTCGATTTCATTAGCTATCCCCCCCAACCCTCATTCTTTCTTTGTCTCGCTCTCTTTTTCTCTGTGTATTGCTATTGTATTCATTTATTCCTTTTACTAACTCCATAGACTCTCTGAAGCCCTCAGATGCATCCAATGACCAGGAAGTTCACCTCAGAGCACCAAAGAAGAAGAAAAGGCATCACATTAAATACTCTGAAAAACAAAACCTAAAGCTGCAAACTTATTTTAATGATCTCATGTAAACAAGCAAAGAGCAACGCTTGAACCTGGCCCAAAATCTGGGAGTGACAGAGTACTAGATCCGGGTATGACTTTCTCTTCTCTCTATCTCGCTGCAGCCAGAAGAGTTCTCCAATTGGCACTTTCACATTTTCAAAATTTCTCACATTTTGTGCTTGTACAATTCTTGGAGATCTTAGATGTGGACTGGAGATACCTGTTCATCCAGAGCTGTACTTGTCCTTCAGCTTCTGCATGGGTACTACCCTGGAGCCACATATCCCCATGTAGGGTCTCAGGGACCTAAGCATTAATGTTTCTAGTAATGACCCAGAAGATCTAGGTGAAGTTTCCCTAGTTGTTAGTGTCAGGACCTGGCATCCTAAATTCCTTCCTCTTTTTATGCATCTCCTGCATCTTCATTTTGCTAAATTTCTCTTTTTGTCTTTCCAGATCTGGTTCAAAAACCACCGAGCTAAGTACAAACAGAAAAATCTCCAGAATACTTCTGAACCTCCAGAGAAAATGGAAAGCTCTTAGGAAGTTGGTGGATCAACCAGTTCCAAAGATTGCTCATCTCTTATTGGTTCTGCCACTGGAAAGTCCATGTCTTCAGGCACATCTTGTGTGGGCTCCATTCCCCAAATCTATGACAGCTTGGAAGAAACTCTCCACATTGAACAAGGCTCACAGCGTACCAGGTGTAGACTTCAAGAAGAGCATTGTGCTGTCCAAGCTCCTGCTGCAGCTGCAGGCCCTGGTCCTTTTTTAGTAACTGCAGGTGAGAAGGATCCAGCAGTCGCTGAAGGCGCCTCAGATGAATCTAAATTTTTACTGAAGCTGCATTCCAGGAAGCAGAGTATACTAAAGAGTCAAGTCCAGAAGATAAACTGCTCTTGGAACAAACACTTAATGATCTTGGTCTATAAGATGGCTAGATGAATTGAGGTACACTACACACTCAATGAACACTTTGATCCTGGACTGGTTGAGGCCGGGACATATTTAAAACAAAGAAGTGGTGTGGTAGTGAAAGTCATCACTCTTAAGACTGAGGGTATAGATGCAAGCTACTCTGTATTAGTTTCATGGCAGTGTTATCCACACACTGAGACTGTTTCGAAGGCCATTTGTAGTATTCTCTATTATTTTTTTTTTGGTTATATTAAGACAGGATTTCTCTGTGTAACAGCACTGGCTGCCTTGGACATGCTTTGTAGACTAAGTTGGCCATGAACTCAGAGATCCCCTGTCTCTGCCTCCTAAGTGCTGGGTTTAAAGTTCTGCACCACCATACCCATCAATATTCCTTACTCACTGTTGGATTTTATATTAAATACATTAAAAATATTTCAGAAAACATTTTCTATCATCTGTTCTTTCCAAAATGTCTGTGAGATTTACTCTAATGTGTGGGGTGTGTGTGTGCATGTGCGTTGTGTGTGTGTGTGTGTGTGTGTGTGTGTGTGTATGTGTGTGGGGGGTTGTGTCTTGTGTGCCTATATCCATAGAAACTCACATCTGGTGCCTGGGAATTCAGACAATGTTTTAGGAGCGTCTGGGATTATAACTACTGACAGTTGTGAGTCAGAATACATGTGCTTGCAACTTAACTCACGTCCTGTACAGAAAGAACTTAGCTTGATGATTCCAAAGATGACAAATTGCTTTATATCTTCAGTAGAAATATTTAAATAAAAAAGGCTGTGGTGTTCTTAATCCTTTGCAAAACATGTTCCCATTTTAAAATTTGTCTTTCACGTTCCAGTAGATAAAAGCAATATAATGGTTCACTATCCTCTTCCATTCTATTTCTAGTTGCTAGTATGTCTTATTCTTGCCATCGAGGACAGGGTACACACCTTCTATATTTATATGAATGTAAAATGCTCATATACATAATAGAAAAGTATTATATGTACTAACTAAATGGTCTAAAGCTGGCACTTTATAAACTACAAGAGATTTATTTAGTAAAAGTTTAGTGTGTCCCTGAAACTCATAGCTCGCTGGTGTGTACAAGCTATAGATCAACATACAAGAATGTTTTTTCTTTTTACACCCTGTGATTTTAACATAGGGAACAGTGTCATGTCACTGTACTCAGATAAATATGCTTTGGTGACTTGGGGCCTAAATCTGCATTGTGAAATCCATCCATAAATTTTTTATTTAGTTTTTATTTTATTATCTCAAACAAGTTTGTTATAAATTATTCACAGTATATACAGATTATAATCTGCTTGATCTTCTTTTTTTGTTCTGACCCTCTCTCCCTCTTTAACTCTATTTTTGTCTAATAGATCTCTTAACAGCTGAGGTCGTCCTGTTTGACTACAACGAATTAGGTCTAATCTGGATAAGAGGAATGCTTCCTCTTCTTCTCAGTTCACCTAGTGCCCCTCTGTACAAGGGAAGTGATCAAATGGCAGGAAATAGATGTCATGTCAGGAGCAGTGAACCCTGCTTCCCTACATGGAGAATAAGTTGTCCATCTGCTACATCTGTTTTGATTTGATTTGTTTTCTTTTGTTTGTTTTGAGGCAGGGATATTCTGTTATCCATTGGTGTCTTGGCCTCGCTTTGTAGACCAGGCTAGCCTTAAACTCACAGTGACCCTCCTGACTCTGCCTCCCAAGTATTGGATTAAAGTCATGGGCCACCACAACTGGCCTAATAAGTTGCATCTGAACAGGATGTCAAGGTTCTCTGCTTACAAACTCCATGGTTGGTCAAACAGTATGCACAGGTTTTCCAGCCCTGATAGTCTCCTGGGGGAAGTCTTGACATCACTATCCTCAACATTCATTTCTCAACACAGCTCTTCACTCAGAGTATGGCTAGGATTCCCAGTATATGCCCACCTTCCACTCTGAATAGAATCTCTCTGAGGACATATGTGCTGGGCTAATATCCACTTGTATGTGAGTATGTAGCATATGTGTCTTTCTGGGTCTAGGTTACCTCATTCAGGATGATCTTTTCCAGTTCTATCCATATAGCAGCCAATTTCAAGATTTCCTTGTTTTTGGTAGCTGAATAATATTCCTTTCTATCAATGTCCCACAGTTTCTTTATCCATTCTTTGAGGAAGGGACATCTACCTTGTGTGCCAATTCTGGGTATTACAAATCAAGCTGACAGGAACATAGTTGAGGCATGAACATTCATGGGGCTTGGGAGGCCAAATGAGAGTAGCATTCAACAGGATTGGGATTATAGGTGTTTTGAAGGTGACTTTTCATTGCCTTCAAGTGAACGCAGGTCCCTTACACAGGTTCCTTGAGTATTCAAATAGATCTGTAATACTATTAAATCATCTGTGTGAATCATTCACACCCCTCCATAATGCATGGAGACCATTGAAAAAAATGTTCCCTTCTTTAGTTAACTTTGATGTCACTGTGCATTCAAGCCACATGGAGACTCATTTACCAGCTGCAACTCTGTTTATACATGTTCCTATGACCACTCTACTGTCTTGGCTTACACTGTGTATCTTTGGTGTACTTGTGTGCAGTATGTTTATTTCATTTCATCTCCTATATATAGCAAAGTATTTGTCAGCACACTGAGTCTCTTTTTTATCTATCTCAGCCTGTCTGTGTATCTATCTATCATCTTCCCATTAACACACACACACACACACACACACACACACACACACATGTATGTTATGGACCTTAGTGATATATCTGCTTCTGGGATGAGTGCAGTGATTGAAGGAATGCTACAGCAGGGAACTTCTGGCAATCTGTCCTTGGTTGACTTCAAAGGGACTTCATTGACAGTCAGCCCTTGAACTAGCAGTTCCTCTACTTCATCCCTCCATGTAGCTTTGCTCACATGTATGTACACCGATCTTTGGCCTTCATGTGATGGTAGATAACCTTAAGAGCGTACTATTAGTCCTGTCAATGGAATGCCTGCATAGAGTGTCATGGAAATTTTCCCTGTTGTTTAATGGTTTACTGCCTTTTCACCACAGTTTAACTGAGCCCCGTTTTGTCTTTGCAGCTGCTGTGCAATCAAAGCTTGCCTATAATGCTTCAAAACAAGCTGTAAATCCACTGTACAGACCACTGAAATGGGCCAGCATATGGTACTGTTCATAGGTGGTACATGCATAGAATACGTATATTAAGTTTGCATTCTGTGAGGTTCCACATGAATAAATAAAATATAAGCAAATCAGTCCATAAATTATCTTAAAAAGTAAAAATCTAGACATGGTGGCTTATATTTTAACCTGGAATGTAGGAGAATCCCCAAGACCTCTGGAAGTCACAGGACAGTGTGAGCTACACATTGATACTTTGCCTCAGCAAACAACAAATCCCAGAGGGAAAGTGTTAACGTCCCTTATCGGTCTCAGGTTATGTGACTCCATCTGCTCACTTAGTCTTAGTCCTGGAGGCTTCTAGTCTCCATACGGTATAACCTAGGCCTAGAATGTTTTCAGCCTCTGAGACTTATTGCTTACTATGATGACACTGTCTCTTTTTTTCTAAACTGTGGCTGGCTGATTTCAATCAGCTGTTCTTGCTGAAATTCCTCTCCTCGTCTCTCAGTCTGAAATTTCTCTCATCTTCTTTCTGAATTGCTCTTCTTTGCCTCATAGTAACTTTGGAAATGTATTGTGAATTATGGATCCTTCTCAATCTCTGTTTTGTTTTGTGTTCAGCTATGTATAGCTTCCTCTCTCTGAAATCGGTCTCTACAAAGCTCTCCTAGTTAAACTGCTTGTGAGTTCCACAAAACTGACCTGTGATGAATTGCCTCTCACCTAGCCGAGTCTCCTGTACTGACTGAAAAGAACGGACTAGAACTCAGACCTCCATGATGCCTGAGAGCTGGGAATAATAATGGAGTGTTTCACCGTACCCTGGAGCTAAGCTTTCCTTTACCTGAAATTTGCTTTATTCAGGCTTCGCCTTGAACTCGGACATCTATTTGTCTGTCTCTTGGGATTAATGTAATTTCTGATTTCCAGCTGGCTTAAAAAGAGTGAGAAGAATTTTGGATGTGATCTCTTTCCAGTGTAGCCATGTTCTGATTTGAAATTTCTGTATACAGGTGGGGTCACTATCAGAGTGCAGGGTGGGCTCTGTTTTCAGTACTAAATCTACTATGCAGTGGGACACTCTCATTATTCTCTGTTCACCACTGCTCTATATCGGCATAAGCTACACAGTGGTTTGAAGTCCACATTAGCTCTGTTACTGAGCCTCACCAAGGCATTTTTGATAAATTTTGTACTCATTTGATAATGTAGTTAACTTTAATCCTTTTGTAGGTATCAAGAAACCTTCACATGACTTAGCAAAGTAAACATGGGCCTTCCATGACACAGGTTTCCTGCACAAGAAAGAAGAGAGATGAAGCTTCCATGCTCACCCAGGTGGAAGTAATGAAACATTCAGGAAACACACTTCGTGGATCCTGGGTTGGAGTAAAAGTTGTGCATCCTCTCAACAAAAAATCCAACAGCAGCTCTCTGTGGCCTCCTATTCATTATATGGCCAAGCAGTGACCAAACAATCCATGATCTGGCCTGTGCTAATAGAAGAGCTCTAGGACTACTGTGGGACTGTAAGGGATCTCATTTTCCAGGGAAAAAGATTTAGGGTCTAGATGCTCCATGTACAAATAGCATGATAGTGGTGGTATCATGGCTGAAGAGTAGTTGCCAAAATTATCTAAGGCTGAAGAGGCAAATCCCCATCAAGAAGGGAGGAACTATTTGAGTGTTGTGGACTATCGTTTATCCCAGTCTATAGGAGGCAGAAGCAGGTGGATCTCTGGGAAGTGATGGCCAGACTGCTCTAGGTAGAGAAACTCTGTCTCAGTTTTATGAGGAGAGAAAAAAGTAGGAGTATCAGCCATGTCAATATAGAGCAGTAAAGGTGGGCAGTGTGCTGCATGAAGGCTCATTTCTTGAGGTGGTCCTCAACCAGTGGTGTCCACATTTCTTCTGAGTTGAGCTCTTCACAGTGCAGGAGAACCAAGAGTTTTTGGCTCAGAAAGAGTTAACTCTTGTGTTTCCAAGCAAACAGGCAACCCCATAAGGTGGGGCTGCACACAGATTGAGGATCAGGGTGGGTGTCAGGTGTGCAACAGGGGATTAAGGGTGTGGTGGTGGGAGTGTCCGGGATGAAGAACCTATTTAAGGCCTGATTCCTAGAGTAGAGCTTAGAACTTGAGGTTGGATCTTCGAAGTCTGGAGAGCCTCCTGATATCCAAGGTGAGTTTGCTTGTAAGAATTCTGTGTGGAAGAGAATGTGACTGCCTGGAGCATGTATTCTTTTCAACATCTAGCTGCAATGCGTAAGAGTTATTCTTTCTCCATATGGTCCTCATCACAAGCTCTCGTTTGTTTTAATTAGCTTGGCCTTCTTGACGATGTAAAATAATATTTTAAACTGTTAAATTCATCCATGTGATGGCTACCCATGTTGAATATTTGTTTGTTTGCTTTCTTACCTTTTACTAATTGGGTATATCTATGTAATCCCGACTGTCTTTGATCTCTCTGTGGAATCCATAGTTGGAAGGACCTCAGAGATAAACTAATATTTCAGTCTTCCAAGGGTGGTATTGAATGCCAGAAAACAACAGTGAAAGGGTGTTAAAACCACATGTTTATTATCTATCATCATCTCCACCTCCCTCCACCCCCCACAACCACCGCTTTCATTAGCAGCATCTTTCTTATTATTTGATGAAGCATGGATTCTCTGAGAAGACCTGGATAGTCTGAAATTTTCTCTGAAGACCGATCAGGCCTCAAATTCCGATAGCCACATTCCTCTGCCCCCTTACTGGTGGGATTAAAGTTGTAATTCAGCCTATCTTCCTCCAACTGCATGTTCTTCAAATTCAATGTTAAAATTTTTAGTATTTTGTAAATATTAATCATTGGATTTTGTTGTTTGAGAAAACTTTTCTTTGAGGATGACACACACAAAGTCTAAGCTCCATAAAATGGAACCAATGACAGAACAAAGGTGAGATGCCACCAAAGTGCAATGTAAGAAAACATAATTTTGGACTTGTTACTTTTATGTTGAAAAACACTGGGTAGACCTGACGTGGTGGTGAATGCCTTTAATCCCAGCTCTAGGGAGGCAGAGGCATGCAGCTTTCTTTGAGTTTGATGAAAGTCTGGTCTGCAAAGTGAGTCTAGGACCGCCAAAGAAACAGAGGACACCAGTATCAAAAAAAAAAAAAACCAAACAAAGATGAAGAAAGAAAGACAAACACTGGGTATCTGAAGGATACTTTAGTTTAGGCACAATGATCAGTTGAGAAGTTGCTGGGTTTCATTACCTCTCTCTTTATGTTTCTCTCTCTGTCTCTCTCTGTCTCTGTCTCTCTCTGTCTCTGTCTCTCTGTCTCTCTGTCTCTCTCTCTGTCTCTCTCTCTCTCTCTCTCTCTCTCTCTCTCTCTCTCTCTCTCTCTCTCTCTCTCTCTCCCTCTCTTTCACTGGTATTTACTAATTTACTAAACTTTGACAAAAATTAATGAAGCAGATGTAAACAGTCTCTTGATTTAAGGAAGAATCAGGAGTAATTATTTTTGAGACTGGGAATCTCTGTGTACCTTGCTTGGATGGGCCTTAGTTTGTAGACCAGGCTGTAGTGGAACTCACATTGTCTCCAGAGTGCTCTGATTAATGGTGTGTGCAATTGTGCTCAGCTGAAAGAAATCTTTTCGAACTGTGTGTGTACCTGAGACTTTGGGTGATGGCATAGGGGTAGGAATGAAGTCTGAAGGCACACATGTAGCAGACGTTTGCTCTCATTTACCTCTAGCCAAGCTTTCCTCTCGAAATTTTATCATTTCTTGTTTTCTGTTCTCTCTTTGCTTTGGTCTTTAGGGATGGAGATTGAATTAGGGTCATTTTCATGGTAGACATGGGAAGAGATGAAGAAAGAACATAAATTTGTTACCTCCATCCCCTGTTTCTCCCCCATCAAGAAAGGGTTTGTTTGTGTAGTCTTGGCTGTTCTGGAACTCTCTTTGTAGACCAAGCTGGCCTCAAACTCAGTGAGATCCAACTGCCTCTGGACTATTGGGATTAAAGGCATTTGCCACCACATTAGCTCCTGCTTTTTTCCAATGAAAGGATTTAAGTCCTTTGCATTGCTTATCTCAAAATCAGTCTATCACAGATTGCTTTTTATTTAGTCTCCGTCCAGATTAGGAGATAAGTGCCCACCTTTGTGCTGGGGTGAGAGGACTTGCTACTTTCACAAACACTGGTGTCCAGAAGGAGAAATACCTGACCCCACCTAGAAACTGATAAACCTGTGTCTTAGTCTTTGGAGTTGGGATTTAAAGGGTGGCAGTAATATACTCTGAGGCAGATACCTTTTGACCCCTTTTAGCTGGCATCCACGATAGGTATCCTACATAATTGGGCTTCCCTAGCCAACATTATATAGCCTTGTAACTCTTGCAGATATCCCTCCACAGTCTTTTAAAACTGTTATCCCATGAAACCTCTAATGGTGAGGCACAAAGTCTGCATTTGTTGTCTTTAAAACTTGTAGGAAAACGGACCACTAATGTTGTCTGCTGTAACCTCCCACTGGGTATGTACATTAAAAGCAAAGATGGCTTCACTCAGCTTTGCCAATTGGAAGCTAAAGAAAACATCGTTCAGATTCAGAGAATATATACTTGTTTCACTGGAAGCATCAGATTCAGGAGAATCAGAGTTTGCAGGTTTCTTAATCGGCTGGGGAGCCGTTTTCCAGAATGACTGGCTGGGAATCAGGATATATATATATATATGTCTGTGTGTGTCTGTGTGTTTGTGTGTGTCTGTGTGTGTCTGTGTGTGTGTGTGTATAGGAGGTAGTGCAGGAAGGAGCTGCAGTGACCTTTTTATGATTAGAGTCACACATACTATTTCTTTTTAAACTCTGGCCAGCTGCTTTAAATCAGCTGTTCTTGCTGAAACTTCCCTCCTAGTCCCTCAGTCTGAATTTTCTCTCATCCTCTTTCTCAATTGTTCCTCTTTGCCTCATAGTATCTTTGGAAATAGGTTATGAACTTGTGGATCCTTCTCATTCTCTGTTTTGTGTTCAGCTATGTATAGCTACCTCTCTCTGAATCCTGTCTCTACAAAACTCACCTAGTTAAACTGTCTGTGAATTCCACAAGCTGGACTGCCAGGAACTGAACTACACTTCACTGCCTCTCGAATAGCTGAGTCAGCTGAACTGACAGAAAATAACTAACTAGAATTCAGACCTCCATGATTGCCTGAGATCTTGGATTGACAACATGTGTCACCACACCCTGACATGAGATTACTTTATCTAAAACTTGCTTTATTCTGGAATGGCCTTTAATCGGAGATCTATTTGTTTGTCTCTTGGGATTGAAGTTATTTCTGCATTCCAACTGGATTAAGAAGAGCTAGAAGATTTTTGGTGTGATCTCTTGCCCGTTCAGCCATATTGTGAATTGAAATTTCTCTTTACAGATGGGGTCAGTATCAGAGTGTAGAGTGGGCTCTGTTTTCAGTACTAAATCTACTGTGCAGTGGGACATTCTTATTATTCTCTAACGAAAACTACTGTATGTCATCATAAGCTACACAGAGGCTTAAAGTCCAGATTAGCTCTGTCACTGAGCCTCACCAAGATATTTGTGATAAATTTTGCACTAATTTGATAATGTAGTTAACTTTAATCCTTTTCTAGGTATCAAGAAATCTTCACATGACTTAGTAAAGGAAGGTAGGTCTTCCATGACACAGGTTTCCTGAACAAGTAAGAAGATAGGTGAAGCTTCCATATTCACCCAGGTGCAAGTAATTAAACTTCCAGGAAACACACTTCAGGGAGGCTGGATTGGAGTAAAAGCAGTGCATCCTCTCATAAAAATACAACAGCAGCTCTCTGTGGCCACCTATTCATTATAGGGCCAATCTGTGACCAAACAATCCATGATCAGGCCTATGCATATAGAAGATCTTAGGGGCAACTGTGGGACTGTAAGGGATTTAATTATCCAGGGAACAAGATTTAGGATCTAGGTGCTCGATGTAGAACTAGCATGATGGTGGTGGTATCATGGCTGAAGAGTAGTTGCCAAAATTATCTAAGGCTGAGGAGACAAATCCCCATCAAGAAGGGAGGAACAAAGTGAGTTTCGTGTCCTTTATCTCGGTCTAAAGGAGGCAGAAGCAGGTGGATCTCTGTGACATGATGGCCAGACTGGTCTAGGTAGTGAGACTCTCTCTCAATTTCATAAAGAGATAAAAAGGGAGGAGTATCAGCCATGTCAATATAGAGCAGTGAATCTGGACAGTGTGCTGCATGAAGGCTCATTTCTTGAGGTGGTCATCAACCCGTGGAATCCACATTTCTTCTGAGTTGACCCTTAATGGTGCAGGAGAATGAAGAGGTTTTGGCCAAGAAAGAGTTAATTTTTGTTGTTCCAAGCAAACCAGGCAGCCATATAAGGTGGCACTGCACACTGAGTGAGGCCTCAGGGTGGGGTTTTAGGTGGGCAAGAGGGGATTAAGGGTGTGTTGGTGGGAGGGTCCTGGATGAAGAACCTATTTAAGGCCTCATTTCTGGAGTAGAGCTTCGAGCTTCGAACTTCAGGAGGGATCTGGGAAGATGGCAGAGCCTACAGAAATCCAGGGTGAGTTTTCGGTGTAGATGAGAATGTGACTGGCTGGAGGCTGTACTCTTTTCAACTTCTAGCTACAATGAATAGGAGTCTCTCTTTCTCCACAGGGTCTTCATCACATGATTTTTAAAAAAATTATCTTGACCTTTCTGATTATATAAAATAAAATTTTGAAATGTTTGTTTGTGTCCATGTGATGGCTACCTATGTTTAATATTTCTTTTTGGTTGGTTTCCTTTTTACTAATCTGGGAAATCTATATATTCCAGACTGTCTTTGATCTCTCTGTGGAGTCCATAGTTGGAAGGACCTCACAGGTATCCTACTACCTCATGCTTCTAAATGTGGGAATAAATGCCTGAAAGCAGCAGTGAAGGGGTGTTAAAACACGAGTTTAATATTTGTCATCTTCCCCACCACCACTGCTAGCAGCAGCAGCAGCAGCACTCTGTATTCTCTGAGAAGACCTGGATATTCTTAAACTTTCTCTGTAGACCCATCTGGCTTCAAATTCAGATATCCACATTCCTCTGCCTCTTTAGTGGTGGATGAAAGTTGTAATTCACCATGTCCTCTGGCCACTGCTTTTTCTTGAAATTCAATGTTAAAATTTTAGTATGTTGTAAATACTAATCATCTATCTGATTTTGTTGTTTGAGAAAATATTTCTTTGCAGATGACACACAGATGTCTAATCTCTACAAACATGGAACCAATTTCAGAACAAAGTAGAGATACCACCAAAGTACAATGTAAAAACCTTAATTTTGTACATGTTACTTATATGTTGAAAAACACTGGGTTTACCTGGCATGGCGGTGCACGTCTTTAATCCCAGAAGTCGGGAGGCAGAGGCAGGCAGATTGCTGCAAGTTCGAGGCCAGCCTGGTCTACAAAGTGAGTTTAGGACAGCCGAGGATGGACAGAAAAACCCAGCCTTGAAAAAAAGTCTCACTGTGTATAAGAAGGATACTTTAATTTAGGCACAATGATCATGTGAGGAATAGTTGGGTTTCATTACCTCTCTCTCTCTCTCTCTCTCTCTCTCTCTCTCTCTCTCTCGCTATTATACTTACTAATTTGCTATTTTTTTTATAAAAATGAAGGGAGTAGATATTCACAGGCTACAGATTAAGGAAGAATTTGGAGTAGGGAAGAATGTTTGTTGTGTTTGAGGAAAAGTTTTTCTGTGTTATCCAGCTGTCCTGGAAAGTGACACCCTGGAACTCTCAATGGTCATACTGTTTTAGCAACTTGTCCCCTAGGATTAACAGAAGGCTCTATGCCATGTGATTAAAATATTTTGTACAACATTCTTTTAATAATGGGTCAACTCCCATTGTGGTGTGACTTACATATGTTGTTTTATTATTCTCCATTAAAAATGACTATCTTCCCATCATTACATCATATAAGGGACAATATAAATGTATATATAACACAATCAATATATAAATATTAACATACATGGCATGCTTAATATCTTGTTTCATTCGTATAGAGTATACTGTGTTCATATAGGCATATTGTGGATTGAATTGTTACTTTTAAAGATTCATTTACTTACTATGTTTAAAATGTTCTGCCTGCATGTGTGCTATCCTAGCAGAAGAGCGCACCAGATCTCACTATAGATGGTTGTGGTCCACCATATGTTTGTGTGAATTGAATTCAGGATCTGTGGAAAAGCACCCAATGCTCTTAAACTCTTAGCATTCTCTCCAGCCCTGGTTGTAATCATTAACTGTAATGAATTTTTTCTTTGGTGTGCTTCATATGTATTTGATTTTTACATTTTTCTTATTTAATCAATTTACAGCCTGATCACAGCCCCTTCCATTTTTCCTTCTCAGCCCAGTTCTCATGAGCCCTCCCCTCATTCTCCTATCCCCATCTCCTTAGAGAAATAGAGTCCCCTGTGGTTACCAACACAGGTGGGCATATCAAATTACAGAAGGACTGAGGGCATCTTCTGCCAATGGGCCCAGACCAGGCAGTCCAGCTATGGGAAAGGGTCCTAAAGGCAAGCAACAGAGTAAGAGACAATCTTTGCTCCACCTGATAGTGGACACACATAGAGAACAAGCAGCAGATCTGCCTCAAATGGGAAGTAAGCAGCCTTAGTAGAGCCCATTTGTTCTTTGTAGTTGGTGTTGTGGTCCATGTGAGCCACCATGGACCCAGTTAATTTGCTACTGAAGGTGTTCTTCTAGTGCCCTGACTTTTCTGTCTGCCTCAATTCTTTCTCCCCCTCTTCACAGGACTCCCAGAGCCCCACTTGTTTTTAGGCTGTGGGTCTCTGAATCTTTTTCCATCATCTGATGGAGGAGCATTTCATAAGACCATCATGCTGGGCTCCTCTCTGTAAGTTTATCAGAGTATCATTAGAAGTGTTAGAGGTAGGCTGTCTGTCGTGGGGTGGATCTCCAGTTAGGCCAGTCCTTGTTTTTCAGTCCCACAATCTCTGTTCGATCTTGATCCTACAATTCTTTAGGTTGAAGCCATTGTGGGTTGAAGGATTGTGGGAATTTTTCTGAAAATGATAGAAGCTTATGTGAGGTGGCTGTAGAGATTAGGAAGAGCTGGGGATGGAGAAATAATGAAGTTAAATATATATTCACATTAATAACTGACTGGTTTTATTTTGAGGAAGGGTTTTCTCTAATTTCCAGCTGTATTGTAAAGTCTTATGTAGAACAGCGTATCCTGTAACTCAGAGAGGTCCCCTTGCCTTTGCAAGGTGACTTCTAGGATTATATGTCATCTATATATCATGTGACTAAAATAATTTCACAAACAGTTTTTCCAAAAAACAAAAACAGTAATTTTTTTTCTGGGTCCAAAGTTGGCTCACCCGGTGAAGGCACTTGAAGAGAAGAGATTTGAAATATGTCCACTGTCATAAACATGTGGCTTCTCAACCCCAATATGATATAATAGCGAAGTTAAAATATTGAAAGACATCTCCATGAACCTTCTGTGTAATTAAGGCTTAAGGTACTGGTATGGAAACAAGGATGAGGCCTGAATGTCCTTCTCTACAAAGTAGACATTGGCTCTGACTTGCTTCTAGCCATGCCTTCCTCACAAAACTCAATCATTTTCTGATTTCTCCTTTTTTATTCAGTCACCAACACTAGTGAGAGAAATAGATCTTATGCATAGTAAAAATGGAAAGAGATGTCTTAATAATATGAATTTATAGTCTCCATCCTTGGATTTTTTTTCAAAGAAAAGCTCTTGTCTCAGTCCTGGGTGTACTTGATGTCACTCTGTAGTCTTGGCTGATCTTAAGCTGAGAATTCTCCACCTGCATTAATGAAGGAGTTGGGAATACAGGCTGTCATTCCTCTTCTGACCCTTATGTAGTTTTGATAACACTAAGTGTTTGTCTCATTTGAAAACCTAGAGACTCACATAGAGAAATTTTCTGTTGTTTGAATATTGTATCTGTAGAGCTGATGTGATGATTTTTTCTCCTCACAGGTTCCCCAGTTGAAGAATGTATTCCAGTAGGACCACATTGTAGTAGGCTTCCATATCCACCAGTGTTTCGAATTCTGCCGTTTAATTCATCCTACCCAAGAAACTTAGGACCCAAAAGGTTCCAAGGCTTCCACCCGAATTTCCAAATGTCTTCATATGCACTCATGGACACAGGTTTTCAAATGCCACAAGAACGTGCAAAAAATGTACATCTCCAAAGGACTCAATATCCTCTAGTGCCCACAGGATTTCCTACACAATCAAGCCTCCAAAGACATCCAGATTTGACAAGCAACTTAAATCACCAAATGTCTCAAAGTTTTCTACTTCCTGGAGGATCCCGGAATCAGACGCATCTCGAAAGGCATCTAGGATTTCAAAGCAATCAAAATCTCTACATTGCCCAAAGGGCCCTAGAGGCTCAAGCAACCACCAAACCACCAAGTCTCCAATGGGATTCAGAATATCAAAGGTACCAAGTTCCCCAAGTATCCTTTGGATCTTCAAGTAAACCATGTATCCGTATGGACCCAGATCTCGGAGGGAACTCAAGTCTGCCAACATCAAGAACTAACCCAGTTCACTCAATACCCCATATGCCCTCATCTTCCTCAGCAAGGTCTCACAATTACAGTGAAGTTCACCTCAGTACTCCAAGGCAAAAAAAGAGGTGTTGAATTAAGTATTCCGAAGAACAAAATCGCCAGCTGCAAGAGTATTTTGATGAGTGCATGTACCCAAGCAAAGAGCAACGCACAGAGCTAGCCCAGAATCTTGGAGTGACAGACTATCAGATCCAGGTATGACTTTTTCTTCAATCTTTCCCCTTGCACACAGAGTATTTTTCCAGTCAGCACCTTCACTGTTTTGGAAATCCCTCTCAGTTTGTGCCTGTACAATCCTGGGAGACCATGCCATAGATGTTGACTGTAGATGTTTGTTCATCCAGGGCTAGATATGGCATTCTGCTTGTGCATGAGTACTTAGTTAGAGACACATTATCAGTATGTAGAGTCTCTGGGACCCAGACATTTATGTTTCTAGTAAAGACATAGAAAATCTTGGTGGTTACCCTAGGATTTGAGTGTTAGGTGGTATCTATCCTGACGTCCTAACTCTTTTTAGGCATCTACTACAACTTCCTATTCTGACCCAGGCTGACACACACAGGTCTTCCTATAACTCCTCTTTTTGTGTTTCCAGATCTGGTTCAAGAACCGCCGAGCTATGTACAAACGTAAAAATCTCCATTGTGACGGCCAAGCTCCTGCTGCTGCTGCTGCTGCTGCAATCTCTGGGAATTTTCTAGGAAGAGGGACCCAGAATGACCCAGCAGTAGCTGAGTGTGCCTCCACTGAAGCTAAACTCGCTATGGAAGCTGCATTCCAACAAAAAGATGGTGCTGAGGACTCAACTGCAGATATTCAGGAACTCTGGAAAGAAATCCTTAAAGATCATGGTATAACAGAGGACATGATGGATCTTATTACATCACACTCCGAATGAACACATTGACCTTGGATTGGTTGAGGACCAGAAATCTGTAAAACAAAGAAGAGGGGTGGTAGTGAAAGCCATTAGTCTTCTTTTGTTTGTATAGATGCAATATTGTCTGTACTAGTTTCGTGACACTGTTATCAACAGAATGATAGGGTTTCCAAGGCTACTTAGAATATTCATCACTTATTGTTAAATTATACATTAAATAAAAGTACAAAACCTCTTTTTATGGTCTGTTCTTTCCAGATTCTGTTAGAGTTGCCTTTCCGTGTGTGTGTGTGTGTGTGTGTGTGTGTGTGTGTGTGTGTGTGTGTGTCTGTTTGTCTGTGTGTCTGTGTGTCTGTGTGTTGTGTCTTGTGTGCCTATATCCATAGAAACTAACATCTGGTGCCTGGGAGGTCAGACAATGTTTTATGAGCTTCTGGGATTATAACTACTGACAGTTGTGAGGAAGAATACATGTGCTTGCAACTTAACTCAAGTCTTGTGCAGAAAGAACTTAGTTTGATGATTCCAAAGATGACTAATTGCTTTATATCTTCAGTGGAAATATCTAAATAAAAAAGGCTGTGGTGTTCTTAATCCTTTGCAAAACATGTTACCATTTTAAAATTTGTCTTTCATGTTTCAGTAGATAAAAGCAATATACTGGCTCACTATCAGCTTCAATTCTATTTCTAGTGGCTACTATGTCCTATTCTTGCCATCGAGGACAGGGTGCACACCTTCTATATTTATATGAACGTAAAATGTTCATATACATAAAATAAAAGTACTATTTGAACTAACTAAATGGCCTAACGCTGGCCCTTCATAAACTAAAACAGATTTATTTTGTAAAAGTTTAGTGTGTCCATGAAACTCATAGCTCGCTGGTGTGTACAAGTTATAGTTCCACATACAAGAATATTTTTTCTTTTTACACCCTGATTGTAACATCTGTAACAGTGTCATGTCACTGTACTCAGATAAATATGCTTTGGTGACTTGGGGCCTAAATCTGCATTGTGTAATCCATTCATAAATTTTTATATAGTTTCTATTTTATTATCTTAAGCAAGTTTGTTATAATATATTCACGGTATATACAGATTATAATCTGCTTGGTCTTCTTTTTTTGTTCTGACCCTCTCTCCCTCTTTAACTCTATTTTTCTCTTAGATCTCTTAACAGCTGAGGTCGTCCTGCTTGACAACAACCAATTAGGTCTAATCTGGATAGCCTGCTTCCTTTTCCTCTCAGTACCCCTACTGCCCCCTCTGTACAGGGGAAGTGATCAAAAGGCAGGAAATAGATGTCATGTCAGGAGCAGTCAAGCCTGCTTCCCTACATGGAGAATAAGTTGTCCATCTGCTACATCTGTTGTGTTTTGTTTGGTTTGGTTTGAGACAGGGATATTCTGTTACCCCTTGGAGTCTTGGCCTAGCATTGTAGACCAGGCTAGCCTTGAACTCACAGTGACCCTCCTGCCTCTGCCTCTGGAGTGCTGGATTAATTGCATGTGCTACAACAACTGGCCTCATCTCCTGCATCTGAACAGGAGGTCAAGTTTCTCTGCTTGCAAACTCCATGGTTAGTGAAACAATTTGCACAGGTTTTCCAGCCCTGATAGCCTCCTGGGGGAAGTCTTGACATCACTATCCTCAACATTCATTTCACAACACATCTCTTCACTCAGAGTATGGCTGTGAGTCCCAGCATATGTCCACCTACCACTCTGGATAGAGTCTCTCAGAGGACATATGTGTTGGGCTAATATCCACTTGTATGTGAGTATGTAGCATATGTGTCTTTCTGGGTCTAGGTTACCTCATTCAGGATGATCTTTTCCAGTTCTATCCATATAGCAGCCAATTTCAAGATTTCCTTGTTTTTGGTAGCTGAATAATATTCCTATCTATCAATGTCCCACAGTTTCTTTATCCATTCTTTGAGGAAGGGACATCTACCTTGTGTGCCAATTCTGGGTATTACAAATCAAGCTGACAGGAACATAGTTGAGGCATGAACATTCATGGGGCTTGGGAGGCCAAATGAGAGTAGCATTCAACAGGATTGGGATTATAGGTGTTTTGAAGGTGACTTTTCATTGCCTTCAAGTGAACGCAGGTCCCTTACACAGATTCCTTGAGTATTCAAATAGATCTGTAATACTATTAAATCATCTGTGGGAATCATTCACACCCCTCCATAATGCATGGAGACCATTGAAAAAAATGTTCCCTTCTTTAGTTAACTTTTATGTCACTGTGCATTTAAGCCACATGGAGATTCATTTACCAGCGGCAACTCTGTTTATACATGTTCCTATGACCACTCTACTGTCTTGGCTTACACTGTGTATCTTTGGTGTACTTGTGTGCAGTACGTTTATTTCATTTCATCTCCTATATATAGCAAAGTATTTGTCAGCACACTGAGTCTCTTTTTTATCTATCTCAGCCTGTCTGTGTATCTATCTATCATCTTCCCATTAACACACACACACACACACACACACACACACACACACACACACACACACATGTATGTTATGGACCTTAGTGATATATCTGCTTCTGGGATGAGTGCAGTGATTGAAGGAATGCTACAGCAGGGAACTTCTGGCAATCTGTCCTTGGTTGACTTCAAAGGGACTTCATTGACAGTCAGCCCTTGAACTAGCAGTTCCTCTACTTCATCTCTCCATGTAGCTTTGCTCACATGTATGTACACCGATCTTTGGCCTTCATGTGATGGTAGATAACCTTAAGAGCGTACTATTAGTCCTGTCAATGGAATGCCTGCATAGAGTGTCATGGAAATTTTCCCTGTTGTTTAATGGTTTACTGCCTTTTCACCACAGTTTAACTGGAGCCCCGTTTTGTCTTTGCAGCTGCTGTGCAATCAAAGCTTGCCTATAATGCTTCAAAACAAGCTGTAAATCCACCGTACAGACCACTGAAATGGGCCAGCATATGGTACTGTTCATAGGTGGTACATGCATATAATATGTATATTAAGTTTGCATTTGTGAGGTTCCACATGAATAAATAAAATATAAGCAAATCAGTCCATAAATTATCTTAAAAAGTAAAAATCTAGACATGGTGGCTTATATTTTAACCTGGAATGTAGGAGAATCCCCAAGACCTCTGGAAGTCACAGGACAGTGTGAGCTACACATTGATACTTTGCCTCAGCAAACAACAAATCCCAGAGGGAAAGTGTTAACGTCCCTTGTCGGTCTCAGTTTATGTGACTCCATCTGCTCACTTAGTCTTAGTCCTGGAGGCTTCTAGTCTCCATACGGTATAACCTAGGCCTAGAATGTTTTCAGCCTCTGAGACTTATTGCTTACTATGATGACACTGTCTCTTTTTTTCTAAACTGTGGCTGGCTGATTTCAATCAGCTGTTCTTGCTGAAATTCCTCTCCTCGTCTCTCAGTCTGAAATTTCTCTCATCTTCTTTCTGAATTGCTCTTCTTTGCCTCATAGTAACTTTGGAAATGTATTGTGAATTATGGATCCTTCTCAATCTCTGTTTTGTTTTGTGTTCAGCTATGTATAGCTTCCTCTCTCTGAAATCGGTCTCTACAAAGCTCTCCTAGTTAAACTGCTTGTGAGTTCCACAAACTGACCTGTGATGAATTGCCTCTCACCTAGCTGAGTCTCCTGAACTGACTGAAAAGAACGGACTAGAACTCAGACCTCCATGATGCCTGAGAGCTGGGAATAATAATGGAGTGTTTCACCGTACCCTGGAGCTAAGCTTTCCTTTACCTGAAATTTGCTTTATTCAGGCTTCGCCTTGAACTCGGACATCTATTTGTCTGTCTCTTGGGATTAATGTAATTTCTGATTTCCAGCTGGCTTAAAAAGAGTGAGAAGAATTTTGGATGTGAGCTTTTCCAGTGAAGCCATGTTCTGATTTGAAATTTCTGTATACAGGTGGGGTCACTATCAGAGTGCAGGGTGGGCTCTGTTTTCAGTACTAAATCTACTATGCAGTGGGACACTCTCATTATTCTCTGTTCACCACTGCTCTATATCGGCATAAGCTACACAGTGGTTTGAAGTCCACATTAGCTCTGTTACTGAGCCTCACCAAGGCATTTTTGATAAATTTTGTACTCATTTGATAATGTAGTTAACTTTAATCCTTTTGTAGGTATCAAGAAACCTTCACATGCCTTAGCAAAGTAAACATGGGGCTTCCATGACACAGGTTTCCTGCATAAGTAAGAAGAGAGATGAAGCTTCCATGTTCACCCAGGTGGAAGTAATTAAACATTCAGGAAACATACTTCATGGATCCTGGGTTGGAGTAAAAGTTGTGCATCCTCTCAACAAAAAATCCAACAGCAGCTCTCTGTGGCCTCCTATTCATTATATGGCCAAGCAGTGACCAAACAATCCATGATCTGGCCTGTGCTAATAGAAGAGCTCTGGGACAACTGTGGCACTGTAAGGGATCTCATTTTCCAGGGAAAAAGATTTAGGGTCTAGATGCTCCATGTACAAATAGCATGATAGTGGTGGTATCATGGCTGAAGAGTAGTTGCCAAAATTATCTAAGGCTGAAGAGGCAAATCCCCATCAAGAAGGGAGGAACTATTTGAGTGTTGTGGACTATCGTTTATCCCAGTCTATAGGAGGCAGAAGCAGGTGGATCTTTAGGAAGTGATGGCCAGACTGCTCTAGGTAGAGAAACTCTGTCTCAGTTTTATGAAGAGAGAAAAAAGGAGGAGTATCAGCCATTTCAATATAGAGCAGTAAAGGTGGGCAGTGTGCTGCATGAAGGATCGTTTCTTTAGATGTTCATCAACCAGTGGTGTCCACATTTCTTCTGAGTTGAACTCCTCACAGTGCAGGAGAACCAAGAGTTTCTGGCTAAGAAAGAGTTAACTCTTGTGTTTCCAAGCAAACAGGCAACCCCATAAGGTGGGGCTGCACACAGATTGAGGATCAGGGTGGGTGTCAGGTGTGCAACAGGGGATTAAGGGTGTGGTGGTGGGAGTGTCCGGGATGAAGAACCTATTTAAGGCCTGATTCCTAGAGTAGAGCTTAGAACTTGAGGTTGGATCTTCGAAGTCTGGAGAGCCTCCTGATATCCAAGGTGAGTTTGCTTGTAAGAATTCTGTGTGGAAGAGAATGTGACTGCCTGGAGCATGTATTCTTTTCAACATCTAGCTGCAATGCGTAAGAGATATTCTTTCTCCACATGGTCCTCATCACAAGCTCTCATTTGTTTTAATTAGCTTGGCCTTCTTGATGATGTAAAATAATATTTTAAACTGTTAAATTCATCCATGTGATGGCTACCCATGTTGAATATTTGTTTGTTTGCTTTCTTACCTTTTACTAATTGGGTATATCTATGTAATCCCGACTGTCTTTGATCTCTCTGTGGAATCCATAGTTGGAAGGACCTCAGAGATAAACTAATATTTCAGTCTTCCAAGGGTGGTATTGAATGCCAGAAAACAACAGTGAAAGGGTGTTAAAACCACATGTTTATTATCTATCATCATCTCCACCTCCCTCCACCCCCCACAACCACCGCTTTCATTAGCAGCATCTTTCTTATTATTTGATGAAGCATGGATTCTCTGAGAAGACCTGGATAGTCTGAAATTTTCTCTGAAGACCCATCAGGCCTCAAATTCTGATAGCCACATTCCTCTGCCCCCTTACTGGTGGGATTAAAGTTGTAATTCAGCCTATCTTCCTCCAACTGCTTGTTCTTCAAATTCAATGTTAAAATTTTTAGTATTTTGTAAATATTCATCATTGGATTTTGTTGTTTGAGAAAACTTTTCTTTGAGGATGACACACACAAATTCTAAGCTCCATAAAATGGAACCAATGACAGAACAAAGGTGAGATGCCACCAAAGTGCAATGTAAGAAAACATAATTTTGGACTTGTTAATTTATGTAGAAACACACTGGGTAGACCTGACATGGTGGTGAATGCCTTTAATCCCAGCTCTAGGGAGGCAGAGGCATGCAGCTTTCTGTGAGTTTGATGAAAGTCTGGTCTGCAAAGTGAGTCTAGGACCGCCAAAGAAACAGAGGAACCCAGTATCAAAAAAAAAAAAACCAAACAAAGATGAAGAAAGAAAGACAAACACTGGGTATCTGAAGGATACTTTAGTTTAGGCACAATGATCAGTTGAGAAGATGCTGGATTTCGTTACCTCTCTCTTTATGTTTCTCTCTCTGTCTCTCTCTGTCTCTGTCTCTCTCTGTCTCTATCTCTGTCTCTCTGTCTCTCTGTCTATGTCTCTGTCTCTCTCTGTCTCTCTCTGTCTCTCTCTGTCTCTCTCTGTCTCTCTCTCTCTCTCTCTCTCTCTCTCTGGTATTTACTAATTTACTAACCTTTGACAAAAATTAATGAAGCAGATGTTCACAGTCTCTTGATTTAAGGAAGAATCAGGAGTAATTTTTTTTGAGACTGGGAATCTCTGTGTACCTTGCCTGGATGGGCCTTAGTTTGTAGACCAGGCTGTAGTGGAACTCACATTGTCTCCAGAGTGCTCTGATTAATGGTGTGTGCAATTGTGCTCAGCTGAAAGAAATCTTTTCGAACTGTGTGTGTACCTGAGACTTTGGGTGATGGCATAGGGGTAGGAATGAAGTCTGAAGTCACACATGTAGCAGACGTTTGCTCTCATTTACCTCTAGCCAAGCTTTCCTCTCGAAATTTTTATCATTTCTTGTTTTCTGTTCTCTCTTTGCTTTGGTCTTTAGGGATGGAGATTGAATTAGGGTCATTTTCATGGTAGACATGGGAAGAGATGAATAAAGAACATAAATTTGTTACCTCCATTCCCTGTTTCTCCCCCATCAAGAAAGGGTTTGTTTGTGTAGTCTTGGCTGTTCTGGAACTCCCTTTGTAGACCAAGCTGGCCTCAAACTCAGTGAGATCCAACTTCCTCTGGACTATTGGGATTAAAGGCATTTGCCACCACATTAGCTCCTGCTTTTTTCCAATGAAAAGATTTAAGTCCTTTGCATTGCTTATCTCAAAATCAGTCTATCACAGATTGCTTTTTATTTAGTCTCCATCCAGATCAAAAGATAAGTGCCCACCTTTGTGCTGGGGTGAGAGGACTTGCTACTTTCACAAACACTGGTGTCCAGAAGGAGAAATACCTGACCCCACCTAGAAACTGATAAACCTGTGTCTTAGTCTTTGGAGTTGGGATTTAAAGGGTGGCAGTAATATACTCTGAGGCAGATACCTTTTGACCCCTTTTAGCTGGCATCCACGATAGGTATCCTACATAATTGGGCTTCCCTAGCCAACATTCTATAGCCTTGTAACTCTTGCAGATATCCCTCCACAGTCTTTTTAAACTGTTATCCCGTGAAACCTCTAATGGTAAGGCACAAAGTCTGCATTTGTTGTCTTTAAAACTTGTAGGAAAACGGACCACTAATGTTGTCTGCTGTAACCTCCCACTGGGTATGTACATTAAAAGCTAAGATGGCTTCACTCAGCTTTGCCAATTGGAAGCTAAAGAAAACATCGTTCAGATTCAAGAGAATATATACTTGTTTCACTGGAAGCATCAGATTCAGGAGAATCAGAGTTTGCAGGTTTCTTAATAGGCTGGGGAGCCGTTTTCCAGGATGACTGGCTAGGAATCAGGATATATATATATATATATGTCTGTGTGTGTCTGTGTGTTTGTGTGTGTCTGTGTGTGTCTGTGTGTGTGTGTGTATAGGAGGTAGTGCAGGAAGGAGCTTCAGTGACCTTTTTATGATTAGAGTCACACATACTATTTCTTTTTAAACTCTGGCCTGCTGCTTTAAATCAGCTGTTCTTGCTGAAACTTCCCTCCTAGTCTCTCAGTCTGAATTTTCTCTCATCCTCTTTCTCAATTGCTCTTCTTTGCCTCATAGTATCTTTGGAAATAGGTTATGAACTTATGGATCCTTCTCATTCTCTGTTTTGTGTTCAGCTATGTATAGCAACCTCTCTCTGAATCCTGTCTCTACAAAACTCACCTAGTTAAACTGTCTGTGAATTCTACAAGCTGGACTGCCAGGAACTGAACTACACTTCACTGCCTCTCGAATAGCTGAGTCAGCTGAACTGACAGAAAATAAGTAACTAGAATTCAGACCTCCATGATTGCCTGAGATCTTGGATTGACAACATGTGTCACCACACCCTGACATGAGATTACTTTATCTAAAACTTGCTTTATTCTGGAATGGCCTTTAATCGGAGATCTATTTGTTTGTCTCTTGGGATTGAAGTTATTTCTGCATTCCAACTGGATTAAGAAGAGCTAGAAGATTTTTGGTGTGACCTCTTGCCCATTCAGCCATATTGTGAATTGAAATTTCTCTTTACAGATGGGGTCAGTATCAGAGTGTAGAGTGGGCTCTGTTTTCAGTACTAAATCTACTGTGCAGTGGGACATTCTTATTATTCTCTAACGAAAACTACTGTATGTCATCATAAGCTACACAGAGGCTTAAAGTCCAGATTAGCTCTGTCACTGAGCCTCACCAAGACATTTGTGATAAATTTTGCACTAATTTGATAATGTAGTTAACTTTAATCCTTTTCTAGGTATCAAGAAATCTTCACATGCCTTAGTAAAGGAAGGTAGGTCTTCCATGACACAGGTTTCCTGAACAAGTAAGAAGATAGGTGAAGCTTCCATATTCACCCAGGTGCAAGTAATTAAACTTCCAGGAAACACACTTCAGGGAGGATGGATTGGAGTAAAAGCAGTGCATCCTCTCAAAAAAATACAACAGCAGCTCTCTGTGGCCACCTATTCATTATAGGGCCAATCTGTGACCAAACAATCCATGATCAGGCCTATGCATATAGAAGATCTTAGGGGCAACTGTGGGACTGTAAGGGATTTAATTATCCAGGGAACAAGATTTAGGATCTAGATGCTCGATGTAGAACTAGCATGATGGTGGTGGTATCATGGCTGAAGAGTAGTTGCCAAAATTATCTAAGGCTGAGGAGACAAATCCCCATCAAGAAGGGAGGAACAAAGTGAGTTTCGTGTCCTTTATCTCGGTCTAAAGGAGGCAGAAGCAGGTGGATCTCTGTGACATGATGGCTAGACTGGTCTAGGTAGTGAGACTCTCTCTCAATTTCATAAAGAGATAAAAAAGAAGGAGTATCAGCCATGTCAATATAGAGCAGTGAATCTGGACAGTGTGCTGCATGAAGGCTCATTTCTTGAGGTGGTCATCAACCAGTGGAATCCACATTTCTTCTGAGTTGACCCTTAATGGTGCAGGAGAATGAAGAGGTTTTGGCCAAGAAAGAGTTAATTTTTGTTGTTCCAAGCAAACCAGGCAGCCATATAAGGTGGCACTGCACACTGAGTGAGGCCTCAGGGTGGGGTTTTAGGTTGGCAAGAGGGGATTAAGGGTGTGTTGGTGGGAGGGTCCTGGATGAAGAACCTATTTAAGGCCTCATTCCTGGAGTAGAGCTTCGAGCTTCGAACTTCAGGAGGGATCTGGGAAGATGGCAGAGCCTACAGAAATCCAGGGTGAGTTTTCGGTGTAGATGAGAATGTGACTGGCTGGAGGCTGTACTCTTTTCAACTTCTAGCTACAATGAATAGGAGTCTCTCTTTCTCCACAGGGTCTTCATCACATGATTTTTTAAAAAATTATCTTGACCTTTCTGATTATATAAAATAAAATTTTGAAATGTTTGTTTGTGTCCATGTGATGGCTACCTATGTTTAATATTTCTTTGTTGGTTGGTTTCCTTTTTACTAATCTGGGAAATCTATATATTCCAGACTGTCTTTGATCTCTCTGTGGAGTCCATAGTTGGAAGGACCTCACAGGTATCCTACTACCTCATGCTTCTAAATTTGGGAATAAATGCCTGAAAGCAGCAGTGAAGGGGTGTTAAAACACGAGTTTAATATTTGTCATCTTCCCCACCACCACTGCTAGCAGCAGCAGCAGCAGCACTCTGTATTCTCTGAGAAGACCTGGATATTCTTAAACTTTCTCTGTAGACCCATCTGGCTTCAAATTCAGATATCCACATTCCTCTGCCTCTTTAGTGGTGGATGAAAGTTGTAATTCACCATGTCCTCTGGCCACTGCTTTTTCTTGAAATTCAATGTTAAAATTTTAGTATGTTGTAAATACTAATCATCTATCTGATTTTGTTGTTTGAGAAAATATTTCTTTGCAGATGACACACAGATGTCTAATCTCTACAAACATGGAACCAATTTCAGAACAAAGTAGAGATACCACCAAAGTACAATGTAAAAACCTTAATTTTGTACATGTTACTTATATGTTGAAAAACACTGGGTTTACCTGGCATGGCGGTGCACGTCTTTAATCCCAGAAGTCGGGAGGCAGAGGCAGGCAGATTGCTGCAAGTCCGAGGCCAGCCTGGTCTTCAAAGTGAGTTTAGGACAGCCGAGGATGGACAGAAAAACCCAGCCTTGAAAAAAAGTCTCACTGTGTATGAGAAGGATACTTTAATTTAGGCACAATGATCATGTGAGGAATAGTTGGGTTTCATTACCTCTCTCTCTCTCTCTCTCTCTCTCTCTCTCTCTCTCTCTCTCTCGCTATTATACTTACTAATTTGCTATTTTTTTTATAAAAATGAAGGGAGTAGATATTCACAGGCTACAGATTAAGGAAGAATTTGGAGTAGGGAAGAATGTTTGTTGTGTTTGAGGAAAAGTTTTTCTGTGTTATCCAGCTGTCTTGGAAAGTGACACCCTGGAACTCTCAATGGTCATCCTGTTTTAGCAACTTGTCCCCTAGGATTAACAGAAGGCTCTATGCCATGTGATTAAAATATTTTGTACAACATTCTTTTAATAATGGGTCAACTCCCATTGTGGTGTGACTTACATATGTTGTTTTATTATTCTCCATTAAAAATGACTATCTTCCCATCATTACATCATATAAGGGACAATATAAATGTATATATAACACAATCAATATATAAATATTAACATACATGGCATGCTTAATATCTTGTTTCATTCGTATAGAGTATACTGTGTTCATATATGCATATTGTGGATTGAATTGTTACTTTTAAAGATTTATTTACTTACTATGTTTAAAATGTTCTGCCTGCATGTGTGCTATCCTAGCAGAAGAGCGCACCAGATCTCACTATAGATGGTTGTGGTCCACCATATGTTTGTGTGAATTGAATTCAGGATCTGTGGAAAAGCACCCAATGCTCTTAAACTCTTAGCATTCTCTCCAGCCCTGGTTGTAATCATTAACTGTAATGAATTTTTTCTTTGGTGTGCTTCATATGTATTTGATTTTTACATTTTTCTTATTTAATCAATTTACAGCCTGATCACAGCCCCTTCCATTTTTCCTTCTCAGCCCAGTTCTCATGAGCCCTCCCCTCATTCTCCTATCCCCATCTCCTTAGAGAAATAGAGTCCCCTGTGGTTACCAACACAGGTGGGCATATCAAATTACAGAAGGACTGAGGGCATCTTCTGCCAATGGGCCCAGACCAGGCAGTCCAGCTATGGGAAAGGGTCCTAAAGGCAAGCAACAGAGTAAGAGACAATCTTTGCTCCACCTGATAGTGGACACACATAGAGAACAAGCAGCAGATCTGCCTCAAATGGGAAGTAAGCAGCCTTAGTAGAGCCCATTTGTTCTTTGTAGTTGGTGTTGTGGTCCATGTGAGCCACCATGGACCCAGTTAATTTGCTACTGAAGGTGTTCTTCTAGTGCCCTGACTTTTCTGTCTGCCTCAATTCTTTCTCCCCCTCTTCACAGGACTCCCAGAGCCCCACTTGTTTTTAGGCTGTGGGTCTCTGAATCTGTTTCCATCATCTGATGGAGGAGCATTTCATAAGACCATCATGCTGGGCTCCTCTCTGTAAGTTTATCAGAGTATCATTAGAAGTGTTAGAGGTAGGCTGTCTGTCGTGGGGTGGATCTCCAGTTAGGCCAGTCCTTGTTTTTCAGTCCCACAATCTCTGTTCGATCTTGATCCTACAATTCTTTAGGTTGAAGCCATTGTGGGTTGAAGGATTGTGGGAATTTTTCTGAAAATGATAGAAGCTTATGTGAGGTGGCTGTAGAGATTAGGAAGAGCTGGGGATGGAGAAATAATGAAGTTAAATATATATTCACATTAATAACTGACTGGTTTTATTTTGAGGAAGGGTTTTCTCTAATTTCCAGCTGTATTGTAAAGTCTTATGTAGAACAGCGTATACTGTAACTCAGAGAGGTCCCCTTGCCTTTGCAAGGTGACTTCTAGGATTATATGTCATCTATATATCATGTGACTAAAATAATTTCACAAACAGTTTTTCCAAAAAACAAAAACAGTAATTTTTTTTCTGGGTCCAAAGTTGGCTCACCCGGTGAAGGCACTTGAAGAGAAGAGATTTGAAATATGTCCACTGTCATAAACATGTGGCTTCTCAACCCCAATATGATATAATAGCGAAGTTAAAATATTGAAAGACATCTCCATGAACCTTCTGTGTAATTAAGGCTTAAGGTACTGGTATGGAAACAAGGATGAGGCCTGAATGTCCTTCTCTACAAAGTAGACATTGGCTCTGACTTGCTTCTAGCCATGCCTTCCTCACAAAACTCAATCATTTTCTGATTTCTCCTTTTTTATTCAGTCACCAACACTAGTGAGAGAAATAGATCTTATGCATAGTAAAAATGGAAAGAGATGTCTTAATAATATGAATTTATAGTCTCCATCCTTGGATTTTTTTTCAAAGAAAAGCTCTTGTCTCAGTCCTGGGTGTACTTGATGTCACTCTGTAGTCTTGGCTGATCTTAAGCTGAGAATTCTCCACCTGCATTAATGAAGGAGTTGGGAATACAGGCTGTCATTCCTCTTCTGACCCTTATGTAGTTTTGATAACACTAAGTGTTTGTCTCATTTGAAAACCTAGAGACTCACATAGAGAAATTTTCTGTTGTTTGAATATTGTATCTGTAGAGCTGATGTGATGATTTTTTCTCCTCACAGGTTCCCCAGTTGAAGAATGTATTCCAGTAGGACCACATTGTAGTAGGCTTCCATATCCACCAGTGTTTCGAATTCTGCCGTTTAATTCATCCTACCCAAGAAACTTAGGACCCAAAAGGTTCCAAGGCTTCCACCCGAATTTCCAAATGTCTTCATATGCACTCATGGACACAGGTTTTCAAATACCACAAGAACGTGCAAAAAATGTACATCTCCAAAGGACTCAATATCCTCTAGTGCCCACAGGATTTCCTACACAATCAAGCCTCCAAAGACATCCAGATTTGACAAGCAACTTAAATCACCAAATGTCTCAAAGTTTTCTACTTCCTGGAGGATCCGGGAATCAGACGCATCTCGAAAGGCATCTAGGATTTCAAAGCAATCAAAATCTCTACATTGCCCAAAGGGCCCTAGAGGCTCAAGCAACCACCAAACCACCAAGTCTCCAATGGGATTCAGAATATCAAAGGTACCAAGTTCCCCAAGTATCCTTTGGATCTTCAAGTAAACCATGTATCCGTATGGACCCAGATCTCGGAGGGAACTCAAGTCTGCCAACATCAAGAACTAACCCAGTTCACTCAATACCCCATATGCCCTCATCTTCCTCAGCAAGGTCTCACAATTACAGTGAAGTTCACCTCAGTACTCCAAGGCAAAAAAAGAGGTGTCGAATTAAGTATTCCGAAGAACAAAATCGCCAGCTGCAAGAGTATTTTGATGAGTGCATGTACCCAAGCAAAGAGCAACGCACAGAGCTAGCCCAGAATCTTGGAGTGACAGACTATCAGATCCAGGTATGACTTTTTCTTCAATCTTTCCCCTTGCACACAGAGTATTTTTCCAGTCAGCACCTTCACTGTTTTGGAAATCCCTCTCAGTTTGTGCCTGTACAATCCCGGGAGACCATGCCATAGATGTTGACTGTAGATGTTTGTTCATCCAGGGCTAGATATGGCATTCTGCTTGTGCATGGGTACTTAGTTAGAGACACATTATCAGTATGTAGTGTCTCTGGGACCCAGACATTTATGTTTCTAGTAAAGACATAGAAAATCTTGGTGGTTACCCTAGGATTTGAGTGTTAGGTGGTATCTATCCTGACGTCCTAACTCTTTTTAGGCATCTACTACAACTTCCTATTCTGACCCAGGCTGACACACACAGGTCTTCCTATAACTCCTCTTTTTGTGTTTCCAGATCTGGTTCAAGAACCGCCGAGCTATGTACAAACGTAAAAATCTCCATTGTGTCGGCCAAGCTCCTGCTGCTGCTGCTGCTGCTGCAATCTCTGGGAATTTTCTAGGAAGAGGGACCCAGAATGACCCAGCAGTAGCTGAGTGTGCCTCCACTGAAGCTAAACTCGCTATGGAAGCTGCATTCCAACAAAAAGATGGTGCTGAGGACTCAACTGCAGATATTCAGGAACTCTGGAAAGAAATCCTTAAAGATCATGGTATAACAGAGGACATGATGGATCTTATTACATCACACTCCGAATGAACACATTGACCTTGGATTGGTTGAGGACCAGAAATCTGTAAAACAAAGAAGAGGGGTGGTAGTGAAAGCCATTAGTCTTCTTTTGTTTGTATAGATGCAATATCGTCTGTACTAGTTTCGTGACACTGTTATCAACAGAATGATAGGGTTTCCAAGGCTACTTAGAATATTCATCACTTATTGTTAAATTATACATTAAATAAAAGTACAAAACCTCTTTTTATGGTCTGTTCTTTCCAGATTCTGTTAGAGTTGCCTTTCCGTGTGTGTGTGTGTGTGTGTGTGTGTGTGTGTGTGTGTGTGTGTGTTGTGTCTTGTGTGCCTATATCCATAGAAACTAACATCTGGTGCCTGGGAGGCCAGATAATGTTTTATGAGCTTCTGGGATTATAACTACTGACAGTTGTGAGGAAGAATACATGTGCTTGCAACTTAACTCAAGTCTTGTGCAGAAAGAACTTAGCTTGATGATTCCAAAGATGACTAATTGCTTTATATCTTCAGTGGAAATATCTAAATAAAAAAGGCTGTGGTGTTCTTAATCCTTTGCAAAACATGTTACCATTTTAAAATTTGTCTTTCATGTTTCAGTAGATAAAAGCAATATAATGGCTCACTATCAGCTTCAATTCTATTTCTAGTGGCTACTATGTCCTATTCTTGCCATCGAGGACAGGGTGCACACCTTCTATATTTATATGAACGTAAAATGTTCATATACATAAAATAAAAGTACTATTTGAACTAACTAAATGGCCTAAAGCTGGCCCTTCATAAACTAAAACAGATTTATTTTGTAAAAGTTTAGTGTGTCCATGAAACTCATAGCTCGCTGGTGTGTACAAGTTATAGTTCCACATACAAGAATATTTTTTCTTTTTACACCCTGATTGTAACATCTGTAACAGTGTCATGTCACTGTACTCAGATAAATATGCTTTGGTGACTTGGGGCCTAAATCTGCATTGTGTAATCCATTCATAAATTTTTATATAGTTTCTATTTTATTATCTTAAGCAAGTTTGTTATAATATATTCACGGTATATACAGATTATAATCTGCTTGGTCTTCTTTTTTTGTTCTGACCCTCTCTCCCTCTTTAACTCTATTTTTCTCTTAGATCTCTTAACAGCTGAGGTCGTCCTGCTTGACAACAACCAATTAGGTCTAATCTGGATAGCCTGCTTCCTTTTCCTCTCAGTACCCCTACTGCCCCCTCTGTACAGGGGAAGTGATCAAAAGGCAGGAAATAGATGTCATGTCAGGAGCAGTCAAGCCTGCTTCCCTACATGGAGAATAAGTTGTCCATCTGCTACATCTGTTGTGTTTTGTTTGGTTTGGTTTGAGACAGGGATATTCTGTTACCCCTTGGAGTCTTGGCCTAGCATTGTAGACCAGGCTAGCCTTGAACTCACAGTGACCCTCCTGCCTCTGCCTCTGGAGTGCTGGATTAATTGCATGTGCTACAACAACTGGCCTCATCTCCTGCATCTGAACAGGAGGTCAAGTTTCTCTGCTTGCAAACTCCATGGTTAGTGAAACAATTTGCACAGGTTTTCCAGCCCTGATAGCCTCCTGGGGGAAGTCTTGACATCACTATCCTCAACATTCATTTCACAACACATCTCTTCACTCAGAGTATGGCTGTGAGTCCCAGCATATGTCCACCTACCACTCTGGATAGAGTCTCTCAGAGGACATATGTGTTGGGCTAATATCCACTTGTATGTGAGTATGTAGCATATGTGTCTTTCTGGGTCTAGGTTACCTCATTCAGGATGATCTTTTCCAGTTCTATCCATATAGCAGCCAATTTCAAGATTTCCTTGTTTTTGGTAGCTGAATAATATTCCTATCTATCAATGTCCCACAGTTTCTTTATCCATTCTTTGAGGAAGGGACATCTACCTTGTGTGCCAATTCTGGGTATTACAAATCAAGCTGACAGGAACATAGTTGAGGCATGAACATTCATGGGGCTTGGGAGGCCAAATGAGAGTAGCATTCAACAGGATTGGGATTATAGGTGTTTTGAAGGTGACTTTTCATTGCCTTCAAGTGAACGCAGGTCCCTTACACAGGTTCCTTGAGTATTCAAATAGATCTGTAATACTATTAAATCATCTGTGGGAATCATTCACACCCCTCCATAATGCATGGAGACCATTGAAAAAAAAGTTCCCTTCTTTAGTTAACTTTGATGTCACTGTGCATTCAAGCCACATGGAGATTCATTTACCAGCTGCAACTCTGTTTATACATGTTCCTATGACCACTCTACTGTCTTGGCTTACACTGTGTATCTTTGGTGTACTTGTGTGCAGTACGTTTATTTCATTTCATCTCCTATATATAGCAAAGTATTTGTCAGCACACTGAGTCTCTTTTTTATCTATCTCAGCCTGTCTGTGTATCTATCTATCATCTTCCCATTAACACACACACACACACACACACACACACACACACACACACACATGTATGTTATGGACCTTAGTGATATATCTGCTTCTGGGATGAGTGCAGTGATTGAAGGAATGCTACAGCAGGGAACTTCTGGCAATCTGTCCTTGGTTGACTTCAAAGGGACTTCATTGACAGTCAGCCCTTGAACTAGCAGTTCCTCTACTTCATCTCTCCATGTAGCTTTGCTCACATGTATGTACACCGATCTTTGGCCTTCATGTGATGGTAGATAACCTTAAGAGCGTACTATTAGTCCTGTCAATGGAATGCCTGCATAGAGTGTCATGGAAATTTTCCCTGTTGTTTAATGGTTTACTGCCTTTTCACCACAGTTTAACTGGAGCCCCGTTTTGTCTTTGCAGCTGCTGTGCAATCAAAGCTTGCCTATAATGCTTCAAAACAAGCTGTAAATCCACTGTACAGACCACTGAAATGGGCCAGCATATGGTACTGTTCATAGGTGGTACATGCATAGAATACGTATATTAAGTTTGTATTCTGTGAGGTTCCACATGAATAAATAAAATATAAGCAAATCAGTCCATAAATTATCTTAAAAAGTAAAAATCTAGACATGGTGGCTTATATTTTAACCTGGAATGTAGGAGAATCCCCAAGACCTCTGGAAGTCACAGGACAGTGTGAGCTACACATTGATACTTTGCCTCAGCAAACAACAAATCCCAGAGGGAAAGTGTTAACGTCCCTTGTCGGTCTCAGTTTATGTGACTCCATCTGCTCACTTAGTCTTAGTCCTGGAGGCTTCTAGTCTCCATACGGTATAACCTAGGCCTAGAATGTTTTCAGCCTCTGAGACTTATTGCTTACTATGATGACACTGTCTCGTTTTTTCTAAACTGTGGCTGGCTGATTTCAATCAGCTGTTCTTGCTGAAATTCCTCTCCTCATCTCTCAGTCTGAAATTTCTCTCATCTTCTTTCTGAATTGCTCTTCTTTGCCTCATAGTAACTTTGGAAATGTATTGTGAATTATGGATCCTTCTCAATCTCTGTTTTGTTTTGTGTTCAGCTATGTATAGCTTCCTCTCTCTGAAATCGGTCTCTACAAAGCTCTCCTAGTTAAACTGCTTGTGAGTTCCACAAACTGACCTGTGATGAATTGCCTCTCACCTAGCTGAGTCTCCTGAACTGACTGAAAAGAACGGACTAGAACTCAGACCTCCATGATGCCTGAGAGCTGGGAATAATGGAGTGTTTCACCGTACCCTGGAGCTAAGCTTTCCTTTACCTGAAATTTGCTTTATTCTGGCTTCGCCTTGAACTCGGACATCTATTTGTCTGTCTCTTGGGATTAATGTAATTTCTGATTTCCAGCTGGCTTAAAAAGAGTGAGAAGAATTTTGGATGTGATCTCTTTCCAGTGTAGCCATGTTCTGATTTGAAATTTCTGTATACAGGTGGGGTCACTATCAGAGTGCAGGGTGGGCTCTGTTTTCAGTACTAAATCTACTATGCAGTGGGACACTCTCATTATTCTCTGTTCACCACTGCTCTATATCGGCATAAGCTACACAGTGGTTTGAAGTCCACATTAGCTCTGTTACTGAGCCTCACCAAGGCATTTTTGATAAATTTTGTACTCATTTGATAATGTAGTTAACTTTAATCCTTTTGTAGGTATCAAGAAACCTTCACATGCCTTAGCAAAGTAAACATGGGCCTTCCATGACACAGGTTTCCTGCACAAGAAAGAAGAGAGATGAAGCTTCCATGTTCACCCAGGTGGAAGTAATGAAACATTCAGGAAACACACTTCGTGGATCCTGGGTTGGAGTAAAAGTTGTGCATCCTCTCAACAAAAAATCCAACAGCAGCTCTCTGTGGCCTCCTATTCATTATATGGCCAAGCCGTGACCAAACATTCCATGATCTGGCCTGTGCTAATAGAAGAGCTCTAGGACAACTGTGGGACTGTAAGGGATCTCATTTTCCAGGGAAAAAGATTTAGGGTCTAGATGCTCCATGTACAAATAGCATGATAGTGGTGGTATCATGGCTGAAGAGTAGTTGCCAAAATTATCTAAGGCTGAAGAGGCAAATCCCCATCAAGAAGGGAGGAACTATTTGAGTGTTGTGGACTATCGTTTATCCCAGTCTATAGGAGGCAGAAGCAGGTGGATCTCTGGGAAGTGATGGCCAGACTGCTCTAGGTAGAGAAACCCTGTCTCAGTTTTATGAGGAGAGAAAAAAGGAGGAGTATCAGCCATGTCAATATAGAGCAGTAAAGGTGGGCAGTGTGCTGCATGAAGGCTCATTTCTTGAGGTGGTCCTCAACCAGTGGTGTCCACATTTCTTCTGAGTTGAACTCTTCACAGTGCAGGAGAACCAAGAGTTTTTAGCTAAGAAAGAGTTAACTCTTGTGTTTCCAAGCAAACAGGCAACCCCATAAGGTGGGGCTGCACACAGATTGAGGATCAGGGTGGGTGTCAGGTGTGCAACAGGGGATTAAGGGTGTGGTGGTGGGAGTGTCCGGGATGAAGAACCTATTTAAGGCCTGATTCCTAGAGTAGAGCTTAGAACTTGAGGTTGGATCTTCGAAGTCTGGAGAGCCTCCTGATATCCAAGGTGAGTTTGCTTGTAAGAATTTTGTGTGGAAGAGAATGTGACTGCCTGGAGCATGTATTCTTTTCAACATCTAGCTGCAATGAGTAAGAGTTATTCTTTCTCCATATGGTCCTCATCACAAACTCTCATTTGTTTTAATTAGCTTGGCCTTCTTGATGATGTAAAATAATATTTTAAACTGTTAAATTCATCCATGTGATGGCTACCCATGTTGAATATTTGTTTGTTTGCTTTCTTACCTTTTACTAATTGGGTATATCTATGTAATCCCGACTGTCTTTGATCTCTCTGTGGAATCCATAGTTGGAAGGACCTCAGAGATAAACTAATATTTCAGTCTTCCAAGGGTGGTATTGAATGCCAGAAAACAACAGTGAAAGGGTGTTAAAACCACATGTTTATTATCTATCATCATCTCCACCTCCCTCCACCCCCCACAACCACCGCTTTCATTAGCAGCATCTTTCTTATTATTTGATGAAGCATGGATTCTCTGAGAAGACCTGGATAGTCTGAAATTTTCTCTGAAGACCCATCAGGCCTCAAATTCCGATAGGCACATTCCTCTGCCCCCTTACTGGTGGGATTAAAGTTGTAATTCAGCCTATCTTCCTCCAACTGCTTGTTCTTCAAATTCAATGTTAAAATTTTTAGTATTTTGTAAATATTAATCATTGGATTTTGTTGTTTGAGAAAACTTTTCTTTGAGGATGACACACACAAATTCTAAGCTCCATAAAATGGAACCAATGACAGAACAAAGGTGAGATGCCACCAAAGTGCAATGTAAGAAAACATAACTTTGGACTTGTTACTTTTATGTTGAAAAACACTGGGTAGACCTGACGTGGTGGTGAATGCCTTTAATCCCAGCTCTAGGGAGGCAGAGGCATGCAGCTTTCTGTGAGTTTGATGAAAGTCTGGTCTGCAAAGTGAGTCTAGGACCGCCAAAGAAACAGAGGAACCCAGTATCAAAAAAAAAAAACCAAACAAAGATGAAGAAAGAAAGACAAACACTGGGTATCTGAAGGATACTTTAGTTTAGGCACAATGATCAGTTGAGAAGTTGCTGGGTTTCGTTACCTCTCTCTTTATGTTTCTCTCTCTGTCTCTCTCTGTCTCTGTCTCTCTCTGTCTCTGTCTCTGTCTCTCTGTCTCTCTGTCTCTCTGTCTCTCTCTCTCTCTCTCTCTCTCTCTCTCTCTCTCTCTCTCTACCTCTCTTTCTCTGGTATTTACTAATTTACTAACCTTTGACAAAAATTAATGAAGCAGATGTTCACAGTCTCTTGATTTAAGGAAGAATCAGGAGTAATTATATTTTGAGACTGGGAATCTCTGTGTACCTTGCTTGGATGGGCCGTAGTTTGTAGACCAGGCTGTAGTGGAACTCACATTGTCTCCAGAGTGCTCTGATTAATGGTGTGTGCAATTGTGCTCAGCTGAAAGAAATCTTTTCGAACTGTGTGTGTACCTGAGACTTTGCGTGATGGCATAGGGGTAGGAATGAAGTCTGAAGGCAAACATGTAGCAGACGTTTGCTCTCATTTACCTCTAGCCAAGCTTTCCTCTCGAAATTTTATCATTTCTTGTTTTCTGTTCTCTCTTTGCTTTGGTCTTTAGGGATGGAGATTGAATTAGGGTCATTTTCATGGTAGACATGGGAAGAGATGAAGAAAGAACATAAATTTGTTACCTCCATCCCCTGTTTCTCCCCCATCAAGAAAGGGTTTGTTTGTGTAGTCTTGGCTGTTCTGGAACTCTCTTTGTAGACCAAGCTGGCCTCAAACTCAGTGAGATCCAACTGCCTCTGGACTATTGGTATTAAAGGCATTTGCCACCACATTAGCTCCTGCTTTTTTCCAATGAAAAGATTTAAGTCCTTTGCATTGCTTATCTCAAAATCAGTCTATCACAGATTGCTTTTTATTTAGTCTCCGTCCAGATTAAAAGATAAGTGCCCACCTTTGTGCTGGGGTGAGAGGACTTGCTACTTTCACAAACACTGGTGTCCAGAAGGAGAAATACCTGACCCCACCTAGAAACTGATAAACCTGTGTCTTAGTCTTTGGAGTTGGGATTTAAAGGGTGGCAGTAATATACTCTGAGGCAGATACCTTTTGACCCCTTTTAGCTGGCATCCACGATAGGTATCCTACATAATTGGGCTTCCCTAGCCAACATTCTATAGCCTTGTAACTCTTGCAGATATCCCTCCACAGTCTTTTTAAACTGTTATCCCATGAAACCTCTAATGGTGAGGCACAAAATCTGCATTTGTTGTCTTTAAAACTTGTAGGAAAACGGACCACTAATGTTGTCTGCTGTAACCTCCCACTGGGTATGTACATTAAAAGCAAAGATGGCTTCACTCAGCTTTGCCAATTGGAAGCTAAAGAAAACATCGTTCAGATTCAGAGAATATATACTTGTTTCACTGGAAGCATCAGATTCAGGAGAATCAGAGTTTGCAGGTTTCTTAATCGGCTGGGGAGCCGTTTTCCAGAATGACTGGCTGGGAATCAGGAGATATATATATATATATGTCTGTGTGTGTCTGTGTGTTTGTGTGTGTCTGTGTGTGTCTGTGTGTGTGTGTGTATAGGAGGTAGTGCAGGAAGGAGCTGCAGTGACCTTTTTATGATTAGAGTCACACATACGATTTCTTTTTAAACTCTGGCCAGCTGCTTTAAATCAGCTGTTCTTGCTGAAACTTCCCTCCTAGTCTCTCAGTCTGAATTTTCTCTCATCCTCTTTCTCAATTGTTCTTCTTTGCTCTTAGTATCTTTGGAAATAGGTTATGAACTTATGGATCACTCTCATTCTCTGTTTTGTGTTCAGCTATGTATAGCTACCTCTCTCTGAATCCTGTCTCTACAAAACTCGCCTAGTAAAACTGTCTGTGAATTCCACAAGTTGGAATGGCAGGAACTGAACTACACTTCATCTAGCTGAGTCAGCTGAACTGACAGAAAAGAACTAACAAGAATTCAGACCTCCATGATTGCCTGAGATCTTGGATTGACAACATGTGTCACCACACCCTGACATGAGATTATTTTATCTAAAACTTGCTTTATTCTGGGATGGCCTTTAATTGGAGATCTATTTGTTTGTCTCTTGGGATTGAAGTTATTTCTGCATTCCAACTGGATTAAGAAGAGCTAGAAGATTTTTGGATGTGATATCTTGCCCGTTCAGCCATATTGTGAATTGAAATTTCTCTTTACAGATGGGGTCAGTATCAGAGTGTAGAGTGGGCTCTGTTTTCAGTACTAAATCTACTGTGTAGTGGGACATTCTTATTATTCTCTAATGAAAACTACTGTATGTCATCATAAGCTACACAGAGGCTTAAAGTCCAGATTAGCTCTGTCACTGAGCCTCACCAAGACATTTGTGATAAATTTTGCACTAATTTGATAATGTAGTTAACTTTAATCCTTTTCTAGGTATCAAGAAATCTTCACATGACTTAGTAAAGTAAGGTAGGTCTTCCATGACACAGGTTTCCTGAACAAGTAAGAAGATAGGTGAAGCTTCCATATTCACCCAGGTGGAAGTAATTAAACTTCCAGGAAACACACTTCAGGGAGGGTGGATTGGAGTAAAAGCAATGCATCCTCTCAAAAAAATACAACAGCAGCTCTCTGTGGCCACCTATTCATTATAGGGCCAATCTGTGACCAAACAATCCATGATCAGGCCTATGCATATAGAAGATCTTAGGGGCAACTGTGGGACTGTAAGGGATTTAATTATCCAGGGAACAAGATTTAGGATCTAGATGCTCCATGTAGAAATAGCATGATGGTGGTGGTATCATGGCTGAAGAGTAGTTGCCAAAATTATCTAAGGCTGAGGAGACAAATCCCCATCAAGAAGGGAGGAACAAAGTGAGTTTCGTGTCCTTTATCTCGGTCTAAAGGAGGCAGAAGCTGGTGGATCTCTGTGACATGATGGCCAGACTGGTCTAGGTAGTGAGACTCTGTCTCAGTTTCATAAAGAGATAAAAAAGAAGGAGTATCAGCCATGTCAATATAGAGCAGTGAATCTGGACAGTGTGCTGCATGAAGGCTCATTTCTTGAGGTGGTCATCAACCAGTGGAGTCCACATTTCTTCTGAGTTGACCCTTAATGGTGCATGAGAATGAAGAGGTTTTGGCCAAGAAAGAGATAATTTTTGTTGTTCCAAACAAACCAGGCAGCCATATAAGGTGGCGCTGCACACTGAGGGAGGCCTCAGGGTGGGGTTTTAGGTGGGCAAGAGGGGATTAAGGGTGTGTTGGTGGGAGGGTCCTGGATGAAGAACCTATTTAAGGCCTCATTCCTGGAGTAGAGCTTCGAGCTTCGAACTTCAGGAGGGATCTGGGAAGATGGCAGAGCCTACAGAAATCCAGGGTGAGTTTTCGGTGTAGATGAGAATGTGACTGGCTGGAGGCTGTACTCTTTTCAACTTCTAGCTACAATGAATAGGAGTCTCTCTTTCTCCACAGGGTCTTCATCACATGATTTTTTAAAAAATTATCTTGACCTTTCTGATTATATAAAATAAAATTTTGAAATGTTTGTTTGTGTCCATGTGATGGCTACCTATGTTTAATATTTCTTTGTTGGTTGGTTTCCTTTTTACTAATCTGGGAAATCTATATATTCCAGACTGTCTTTGATCTCTCTGTGGAGTCCATAGTTGGAAGGACCTCACAGGTATCCTACTACCTCATGCTTCTAAATTTGGGAATAAATGCCTGAAAGCAGCAGTGAAGGGGTGTTAAAACACGAGTTTAATATTTGTCATCTTCCCCACCACCACTGCTAGCAGCAGCAGCAGCAGCACTCTGTATTCTCTGAGAAGACCTGGATATTCTTAAACTTTCTCTGTAGACCCATCTGGCTTCAAATTCAGATATCCACATTCCTCTGCCTCTTTAGTGGTGGATGAAAGTTGTAATTCACCATGTCCTCTGGCCACTGCTTTTTCTTGAAATTCAATGTTAAAATTTTAGTATGTTGTAAATACTAATCATCTATCTGATTTTGTTGTTTGAGAAAATATTTCTTTGCAGATGACACACAGATGTCTAATCTCTACAAACATGGAACCAATTTCAGAACAAAGTAGAGATACCACCAAAGTACAATGTAAAAACCTTAATTTTGTACATGTTACTTATATGTTGAAAAACACTGGGTTTACCTGGCATGGCGGTGCACGTCTTTAATCCCAGAAGTCGGGAGGCAGAGGCAGGCAGATTGCTGCAAGTCCGAGGCCAGCCTGGTCTTCAAAGTGAGTTTAGGACAGCCGAGGATGGACAGAAAAACCCAGCCTTGAAAAAAAGTCTCACTGTGTATGAGAAGGATACTTTAATTTAGGCACAATGATCATGTGAGGAATAGTTGGGTTTCATTACCTCTCTCTCTCTCTCTCTCTCTCTCTCTCTCTCTCTCTCTCTCTCGCTATTATACTTACTAATTTGCTATTTTTTTTATAAAAATGAAGGGAGTAGATATTCACAGGCTACAGATTAAGGAAGAATTTGGAGTAGGGAAGAATGTTTGTTGTGTTTGAGGAAAAGTTTTTCTGTGTTATCCAGCTGTCTTGGAAAGTGACACCCTGGAACTCTCAATGGTCATCCTGTTTTAGCAACTTGTCCCCTAGGATTAACAGAAGGCTCTATGCCATGTGATTAAAATATTTTGTACAACATTCTTTTAATAATGGGTCAACTCCCATTGTGGTGTGACTTACATATGTTGTTTTATTATTCTCCATTAAAAATGACTATCTTCCCATCATTACATCATATAAGGGACAATATAAATGTATATATAACACAATCAATATATAAATATTAACATACATGGCATGCTTAATATCTTGTTTCATTCGTATAGAGTATACTGTGTTCATATATGCATATTGTGGATTGAATTGTTACTTTTAAAGATTTATTTACTTACTATGTTTAAAATGTTCTGCCTGCATGTGTGCTATCCTAGCAGAAGAGCGCACCAGATCTCACTATAGATGGTTGTGGTCCACCATATGTTTGTGTGAATTGAATTCAGGATCTGTGGAAAAGCACCCAATGCTCTTAAACTCTTAGCATTCTCTCCAGCCCTGGTTGTAATCATTAACTGTAATGAATTTTTTCTTTGGTGTGCTTCATATGTATTTGATTTTTACATTTTTCTTATTTAATCAATTTACAGCCTGATCACAGCCCCTTCCATTTTTCCTTCTCAGCCCAGTTCTCATGAGCCCTCCCCTCATTCTCCTATCCCCATCTCCTTAGAGAAATAGAGTCCCCTGTGGTTACCAACACAGGTGGGCATATCAAATTACAGAAGGACTGAGGGCATCTTCTGCCAATGGGCCCAGACCAGGCAGTCCAGCTATGGGAAAGGGTCCTAAAGGCAAGCAACAGAGTAAGAGACAATCTTTGCTCCACCTGATAGTGGACACACATAGAGAACAAGCAGCAGATCTGCCTCAAATGGGAAGTAAGCAGCCTTAGTAGAGCCCATTTGTTCTTTGTAGTTGGTGTTGTGGTCCATGTGAGCCACCATGGACCCAGTTAATTTGCTACTGAAGGTGTTCTTCTAGTGCCCTGACTTTTCTGTCTGCCTCAATTCTTTCTCCCCCTCTTCACAGGACTCCCAGAGCCCCACTTGTTTTTAGGCTGTGGGTCTCTGAATCTGTTTCCATCATCTGATGGAGGAGCATTTCATAAGACCATCATGCTGGGCTCCTCTCTGTAAGTTTATCAGAGTATCATTAGAAGTGTTAGAGGTAGGCTGTCTGTCGTGGGGTGGATCTCCAGTTAGGCCAGTCCTTGTTTTTCAGTCCCACAATCTCTGTTCGATCTTGATCCTACAATTCTTTAGGTTGAAGCCATTGTGGGTTGAAGGATTGTGGGAATTTTTCTGAAAATGATAGAAGCTTATGTGAGGTGGCTGTAGAGATTAGGAAGAGCTGGGGATGGAGAAATAATGAAGTTAAATATATATTCACATTAATAACTGACTGGTTTTATTTTGAGGAAGGGTTTTCTCTAATTTCCAGCTGTATTGTAAAGTCTTATGTAGAACAGCGTATCCTGTAACTCAGAGAGGTCCCCTTGCCTTTGCAAGGTGACTTCTAGGATTATATGTCATCTATATATCATGTGACTAAAATAATTTCACAAACAGTTTTTCCAAAAAACAAAAACAGTAATTTTTTTTCTGGGTCCAAAGTTGGCTCACCCGGTGAAGGCACTTGAAGAGAAGAGATTTGAAATATGTCCACTGTCATAAACATGTGGCTTCTCAACCCCAATATGATATAATAGCGAAGTTAAAATATTGAAAGACATCTCCATGAACCTTCTGTGTAATTAAGGCTTAAGGTACTGGTATGGAAACAAGGATGAGGCCTGAATGTCCTTCTCTACAAAGTAGACATTGGCTCTGACTTGCTTCTAGCCATGCCTTCCTCACAAAACTCAATCATTTTCTGATTTCTCCTTTTTTATTCAGTCACCAACACTAGTGAGAGAAATAGATCTTATGCATAGTAAAAATGGAAAGAGATGTCTTAATAATATGAATTTATAGTCTCCATCCTTGGATTTTTTTTCAAAGAAAAGCTCTTGTCTCAGTCCTGGGTGTACTTGATGTCACTCTGTAGTCTTGGCTGATCTTAAGCTGAGAATTCTCCACCTGCATTAATGAAGGAGTTGGGAATACAGGCTGTCATTCCTCTTCTGACCCTTATGTAGTTTTGATAACACTAAGTGTTTGTCTCATTTGAAAACCTAGAGACTCACATAGAGAAATTTTCTGTTGTTTGAATATTGTATCTGTAGAGCTGATGTGATGATTTTTTCTCCTCACAGGTTCCCCAGTTGAAGAATGTATTCCAGTAGGACCACATTGTAGTAGGCTTCCATATCCACCAGTGTTTCGAATTCTGCCGTTTAATTCATCCTACCCAAGAAACTTAGGACCCAAAAGGTTCCAAGGCTTCCACCCGAATTTCCAAATGTCTTCATATGCACTCATGGACACAGGTTTTCAAATGCCACAAGAACGTGCAAAAAATGTACATCTCCAAAGGACTCAATATCCTCTAGTGCCCACAGGATTTCCTACACAATCAAGCCTCCAAAGACATCCAGATTTGACAAGCAACTTAGATCACCAAATGTCTCAAAGTTTTCTACTTCCTGGAGGATCCGGGAATCAGACGCATCTCGAAAGGCATCTAGGATTTCAAAGCAATCAAAATCTCTACATTGCCCAAAGGGCCCTAGAGGCTCAAGCAACCACCAAACCACCAAGTCTCCAATGGGATTCAGAATATCAAAGGTACCAAGTTCCCCAAGTATCCTTTGGATCTTCAAGTAAACCATGTATCCGTATGGACCCAGATCTCGGAGGGAACTCAAGTCTGCCAACATCAAGAACTAACCCAGTTCACTCAATACCCCATATGCCCTCATCTTCCTCAGCAAGGTCTCACAATTACAGTGAAGTTCACCTCAGTACTCCAAGGCAAAAAAAGAGGTGTCGAATTAAGTATTCCGAAGAACAAAATCGCCAGCTGCAAGAGTATTTTGATGAGTGCATGTACCCAAGCAAAGAGCAACGCACAGAGCTAGCCCAGAATCTTGGAGTGACAGACTATCAGATCCAGGTATGACTTTTTCTTCAATCTTTCCCCTTGCACACAGAGTATTTTTCCAGTCAGCACCTTCACTGTTTTGGAAATCCCTCTCAGTTTGTGCCTGTACAATCCCGGGAGACCATGCCATAGATGTTGACTGTAGATGTTTGTTCATCCAGGGCTAGATATGGCATTCTGCTTGTGCATGGGTACTTAGTTAGAGACACATTATCAGTATGTAGTGTCTCTGGGACCCAGACATTTATGTTTCTAGTAAAGACATAGAAAATCTTGGTGGTTACCCTAGGATTTGAGTGTTAGGTGGTATCTATCCTGACGTCCTAACTCTTTTTAGGCATCTACTACAACTTCCTATTCTGACCCAGGCTGACACACACAGGTCTTCCTATAACTCCTCTTTTTGTGTTTCCAGATCTGGTTCAAGAACCGCCGAGCTATGTACAAACGTAAAAATCTCCATTGTGACGGCCAAGCTCCTGCTGCTGCTGCTGCTGCTGCAATCTCTGGGAATTTTCTAGGAAGAGGGACCCAGAATGACCCAGCAGTAGCTGAGTGTGCCTCCACTGAAGCTAAACTCGCTATGGAAGCTGCATTCCAACAAAAAGATGGTGCTGAGGACTCAACTGCAGATATTCAGGAACTCTGGAAAGAAATCCTTAAAGATCATGGTATAACAGAGGACATGATGGATCTTATTACATCACACTCCGAATGAACACATTGACCTTGGATTGGTTGAGGACCAGAAATCTGTAAAACAAAGAAGAGGGGTGGTAGTGAAAGCCATTAGTCTTCTTTTGTTTGTATAGATGCAATATCGTCTGTACTAGTTTCGTGACACTGTTATCAACAGAATGATAGGGTTTCCAAGGCTACTTAGAATATTCATCACTTATTGTTAAATTATACATTAAATAAAAGTACAAAACCTCTTTTTATGGTCTGTTCTTTCCAGATTCTGTTAGAGTTGCCTTTCCGTGTGTGTGTGTGTGTGTGTGTTGTGTCTTGTGTGCCTATATCCATAGAAACTAACATCTGGTGCCTGGGAGGCCAGACAATGTTTTATGAGCTTCTGGGATTATAACTACTGACAGTTGTGAGGAAGAATACATGTGCTTGCAACTTAACTCAAGTCTTGTGCAGAAAGAACTTAGCTTGATGATTCCAAAGATGACTAATTGCTTTATATCTTCAGTGGAAATATCTAAATAAAAAAGGCTGTGGTGTTCTTAATCCTTTGCAAAACATGTTACCATTTTAAAATTTGTCTTTCATGTTTCAGTAGATAAAAGCAATATAATGGCTCACTATCAGCTTCAATTCTATTTCTAGTGGCTACTATGTCCTATTCTTGCCATCGAGGACAGGGTGCACACCTTCTATATTTATATGAACGTAAAATGTTCATATACATAAAATAAAAGTACTATTTGAACTAACTAAATGGCCTAAAGCTGGCCCTTCATAAACTAAAACAGATTTATTTTGTAAAAGTTTAGTGTGTCCATGAAACTCATAGCTCGCTGGTGTGTACAAGTTATAGTTCCACATACAAGAATATTTTTTCTTTTTACACCCTGATTGTAACATCTGTAACAGTGTCATGTCACTGTACTCAGATAAATATGCTTTGGTGACTTGGGGCCTAAATCTGCATTGTGTAATCCATTCATAAATTTTTATATAGTTTCTATTTTATTATCTTAAGCAAGTTTGTTATAATATATTCACGGTATATACAGATTATAATCTGCTTGGTCTTCTTTTTTTGTTCTGACCCTCTCTCCCTCTTTAACTCTATTTTTCTCTTAGATCTCTTAACAGCTGAGGTCGTCCTGCTTGACAACAACCAATTAGGTCTAATCTGGATAGCCTGCTTCCTTTTCCTCTCAGTACCCCTACTGCCCCCTCTGTACAGGGGAAGTGATCAAAAGGCAGGAAATAGATGTCATGTCAGGAGCAGTCAAGCCTGCTTCCCTACATGGAGAATAAGTTGTCCATCTGCTACATCTGTTGTGTTTTGTTTGGTTTGGTTTGAGACAGGGATATTCTGTTACCCCTTGGAGTCTTGGCCTAGCATTGTAGACCAGGCTAGCCTTGAACTCACAGTGACCCTCCTGCCTCTGCCTCTGGAGTGCTGGATTAATTGCATGTGCTACAACAACTGGCCTCATCTCCTGCATCTGAACAGGAGGTCAAGTTTCTCTGCTTGCAAACTCCATGGTTAGTGAAACAATTTGCACAGGTTTTCCAGCCCTGATAGCCTCCTGGGGGAAGTCTTGACATCACTATCCTCAACATTCATTTCACAACACATCTCTTCACTCAGAGTATGGCTGTGAGTCCCAGCATATGTCCACCTACCACTCTGGATAGAGTCTCTCAGAGGACATATGTGTTGGGCTAATATCCACTTGTATGTGAGTATGTAGCATATGTGTCTTTCTGGGTCTAGGTTACCTCATTCAGGATGAATTTTTCCAGTTCTATCCATATAGCAGCCAATTTCAAGATTTCCTTGTTTTTGGTAGCTGAATAATATTCCTATCTATCAATGTCCCACAGTTTCTTTATCCATTCTTTGAGGAAGGGACATCTACCTTGTGTGCCAATTCTGGGTATTACAAATCAAGCTGACAGGAACATAGTTGAGGCATGAACATTCATGGGGCTTGGGAGGCCAAATGAGAGTAGCATTCAACAGGATTGGGATTATAGGTGTTTTGAAGGTGACTTTTCATTGCCTTCAAGTGAACGCAGGTCCCTTACACAGGTTCCTTGAGTATTCAAATAGATCTGTAATACTATTAAATCATCTGTGGGAATCATTCACACCCCTCCATAATGCATGGAGACCATTGAAAAAAAAGTTCCCTTCTTTAGTTAACTTTGATGTCACTGTGCATTCAAGCCACATGGAGATTCATTTACCAGCTGCAACTCTGTTTATACATGTTCCTATGACCACTCTACTGTCTTGGCTTACACTGTGTATCTTTGGTGTACTTGTGTGCAGTACGTTTATTTCATTTCATCTCCTATATATAGCAAAGTATTTGTCAGCACACTGAGTCTCTTTTTTATCTATCTCAGCCTGTCTGTGTATCTATCTATCATCTTCCCATTAACACACACACACACACACACACACACACACACACACACACACACACATGTATGTTATGGACCTTAGTGATATATCTGCTTCTGGGATGAGTGCAGTGATTGAAGGAATGCTACAGCAGGGAACTTCTGGCAATCTGTCCTTGGTTGACTTCAAAGGGACTTCATTGACAGTCAGCCCTTGAACTAGCAGTTCCTCTACTTCATCTCTCCATGTAGCTTTGCTCACATGTATGTACACCGATCTTTGGCCTTCATGTGATGGTAGATAACCTTAAGAGCGTACTATTAGTCCTGTCAATGGAATGCCTGCATAGAGTGTCATGGAAATTTTCCCTGTTGTTTAATGGTTTACTGCCTTTTCACCACAGTTTAACTGGAGCCCCGTTTTGTCTTTGCAGCTGCTGTGCAATCAAAGCTTGCCTATAATGCTTCAAAACAAGCTGTAAATCCACTGTACAGACCACTGAAATGGGCCAGCATATGGTACTGTTCATAGGTGGTACATGCATAGAATACGTATATTAAGTTTGCATTCTGTGAGGTTCCACATGAATAAATAAAATATAAGCAAATCAGTCCATAAATTATCTTAAAAAGTAAAAATCTAGACATGGTGGCTTATATTTTAACCTGGAATGTAGGAGAATCCCCAAGACCTCTGGAAGTCACAGGACAGTGTGAGCTACACATTGATACTTTGCCTCAGCAAACAACAAATCCCAGAGGGAAAGTGTTAACGTCCCTTGTCGGTCTCAGTTTATGTGACTCCATCTGCTCACTTAGTCTTAGTCCTGGAGGCTTCTAGTCTCCATACGGTATAACCTAGGCCTAGAATGTTTTCAGCCTCTGAGACTTATTGCTTACTATGATGACACTGTCTCTTTTTTTCTAAACTGTGGCTGGCTGATTTCAATCAGCTGTTCTTGCTGAAATTCCTCTCCTCGTCTCTCAGTCTGAAATTTCTCTCATCTTCTTTCTGAATTGCTCTTCTTTGCCTCATAGTAACTTTGGAAATGTATTGTGAATTATGGATCCTTCTCAATCTCTGTTTTGTTTTGTGTTCAGCTATGTATAGCTTCCTCTCTCTGAAATCGGTCTCTACAAAGCTCTCCTAGTTAAACTGCTTGTGAGTTCCACAAACTGACCTGTGATGAATTGCCTCTCACCTAGCTGAGTCTCCTGAACTGACTGAAAAGAACGGACTAGAACTCAGACCTCCATGATGCCTGAGAGCTGGGAATAATGGAGTGTTTCACCGTACCCTGGAGCTAAGCTTTCCTTTACCTGAAATTTGCTTTATTCTGGCTTCGCCTTGAACTCGGACATCTATTTGTCTGTCTCTTGGGATTAATGTAATTTCTGATTTCCAGCTGGCTTAAAAAGAGTGAGAAGAATTTTGGATGTGATCTCTTTCCAGTGTAGCCATGTTCTGATTTGAAATTTCTGTATACAGGTGGGGTCACTATCAGAGTGCAGGGTGGGCTCTGTTTTCAGTACTAAATCTACTATGCAGTGGGACACTCTCATTATTCTCTGTTCACCACTGCTCTATATCGGCATAAGCTACACAGTGGTTTGAAGTCCACATTAGCTCTGTTACTGAGCCTCACCAAGGCATTTTTGATAAATTTTGTACTCATTTGATAATGTAGTTAACTTTAATCCTTTTGTAGGTATCAAGAAACCTTCACATGCCTTAGCAAAGTAAACATGGGCCTTCCATGACACAGGTTTCCTGCACAAGAAAGAAGAGAGATGAAGCTTCCATGTTCACCCAGGTGGAAGTAATGAAACATTCAGGAAACACACTTCGTGGATCCTGGGTTGGAGTAAAAGTTGTGCATCCTCTCAACAAAAAATCCAACAACAGCTCTCTGTGGCCTCCTATTCATTATATGGCCAAGCCGTGACCAAACATTCCATGATCTGGCCTGTGCTAATAGAAGAGCTCTAGTTCAACTGTGGGACTGTAAGGGATCTCATTTTCCAGGGAAAAAGATTTAGGGTCTAGATGCTCCATGTACAAATAGCATGATAGTGGTGGTATCATGGCTGAAGAGTAGTTGCCAAAATTATCTAAGGCTGAAGAGGCAAATCCCCATCAAGAAGGGAGGAACTATTTGAGTGTTGTGGACTATCGTTTATCCCAGTCTATAGGAGGCAGAAGCAGGTGGATCTCTGGGAAGTGATGGCCAGACTGCTCTAGGTAGAGAAACCCTGTCTCAGTTTTATGAGGAGAGAAAAAAGGAGGAGTATCAGCCATGTCAATATAGAGCAGTAAAGGTGGGCAGTGTGCTGCATGAAGGCTCATTTCTTTTTTTTTTTTTTTTTTTTTTTTTTTAGTGATTTCAAAAAGTACTTATTTTTATTTGTATGTGTGGTATGCATTTTTCTCTATCTCTGTAGCACCCTGTGTCTCTCTGTCTATCACTGTGGTCTCTTTGTCTGTCTGTCTGTCTTTTTTTTTTTTTTTATTAATTTATTCTTGTTACATCTCAATGGTTATCCCGTCCCTTGTATCCTCCCATTCTTCCCTCCCTCCCATTTTCCCCTTATTCCCCTCCCCTATGACAGTTCCTGAGGGGGATTACCTCCCCCTCTATATGATCATAGGGTATCAAGTCTCTTCTTGGTAACCTGCTGTCCTTCCTCTGAGTGCCATCAGGTCTCCCCATCCAGGGGACATGGTCAGAGGTGTGGCACCAGAGTGTGTGAGAACGTAATATCCCACTCTCCACTTTACTGTGGAGAGTGTTCTGTCCATTGTCTAGATCTGGGTAGGGGTTTAAGGTTTACCGCCTGTATTGTCCTTGTCTGGTGCCTAGTTTGAGTGGGACCCCTGTGCCCAAATCTGCCTATCATAATGTTCTACTTGTAGGCTCCTAGGACCCTCTGGGTCCTTCTACTTTGCCTTTCTCTCATGAATCTCACATCTAGAGTCCCACTAGAATGTCCTCTCCTCTGTCTCTGTTTCCTGGTAAGTGAAGGCTTTCGTGGGACATGCCCGTTGGGCTAATATGCAGATATAAGTGAGTATATACCATTTGAGTCTTTCTGCTTCTGAGTTAACTCACTCATTATGATCATTTCTAGCTCAATCCATTTATCCACAAATTTTGGGAATTCCTTGTTTTTAATAGCTGAATAGTATTCCATAGTGTATATGTACCACAGTTTCTTTATCCATTCTTCTACTGAGGGACACTTAGGCTGTTTCCATGTTCTGGCTATTATGAATAGGGCTGCTATGAACATGGTTGAGCAAATTTTCTTGCTGTGTGCTGGAGCATCTTCTGGGTATATTCCAAGGAGTGGAATAGCTGGGTCCTGAGGAAGCCCTATTCCCATTTTTCTGAGATAGCACCAGATAGATTTCCAAAGTGGTTGTACTAGTTTGCATTCCCACCAGCAATGAAGGAGTGTTCCTCTCTCCCCACATCCTCGCCAGCATGTGGTGTCGCTTGAATTTTTGATCTTAGCCATTCTGATGGGTGTAAGATGGAATCTCAGCGTTGTTTTGATTTGCATTTCCCTGATGATTAAGGAGGTTGAGCATTTCTTTAAGTGTTTCTCAGCCATTTGATATTCCTCTGTTGAGAATTCTCTGTTTAGTTCCATGCCCCATTTCTCGATTGGGTTATTTGGTTTGGTGGTATTTAATTTCTTGAGTTCTTTATATATTTTGGATATTAGACCTTTGTCAGATGTGGGGTTAGTGAAGATCTTTTCCCAGTCTGTAGACTGTCGCTTTGTACTCTTTACGGTGTCATCTGGAAGGCTCATTTCTTGAGGTGGTCCTCAACCAGTGGTGTCCACATTTCTTCTGAGTTGAACTCTTCGCAGTGCAGGAGAACCAAGAGTTTTTAGCTAAGAAAGAGTTAACTCTTGTGTTTCCAAGCAAACAGGCAACCCCATAAGGTGGGGCTGCACACAGATTGAGGATCAATGTGGGTGTCAGGTGTGCAACAGGGGATTAAGGGTGTGGTGGTGGGAGTGTCCGGGATGAAGAACCTATTTAAGGCCTGATTCCTAGAGTAGAGCTTAGAACTTGAGGTTGGATCTTCGAAGTCTGGAGAGCCTCCTGATATCCAAGGTGAGTTTGCTTGTAAGAATTTTGTGTGGAAGAGAATGTGACTGCCTGGAGCATGTATTCTTTTCAACATCTAGCTGCAATGAGTAAGAGTTATTCTTTCTCCATATGGTCCTCATCACAAACTCTCATTTGTTTTAATTAGCTTGGCCTTCTTGATGATGTAAAATAATATTTTAAACTGTTAAATTCATCCATGTGATGGCTACCCATGTTGAATATTTGTTTGTTTGCTTTCTTACCTTTTACTAATTGGGTATATCTATGTAATCCCGACTGTCTTTGATCTCTCTGTGGAATCCATAGTTGGAAGGACCTCAGAGATAAACTAATATTTCAGTCTTCCAAGGGTGGTATTGAATGCCAGAAAACAACAGTGAAAGGGTGTTAAAACCACATGTTTATTATCTATCATCATCTCCACCTCCCTCCACCCCCCACAACCACCGCTTTCATTAGCAGCATCTTTCTTATTATTTGATGAAGCATGGATTCTCTGAGAAGACCTGGATAGTCTGAAATTTTCTCTGAAGACCCATCAGGCCTCAAATTCCGATAGCCACATTCCTCTGCCCCCTTACTGGTGGGATTAAAGTTGTAATTCAGCCTATCTTCCTCCAACTGCATGTTCTTCAAATTCAATGTTAAAATTTTTAGTATTTTGTAAATATTAATCATTGGATTTTGTTGTTTGAGAAAACTTTTCTTTGAGGATGACACACACAAATTCTAAGCTCCATAAAATGGAACCAATGACAGAACAAAGGTGAGATGCCACCAAAGTGCAATGTAAGAAAACATAATTTTGGACTTGTTACTTTTATGTTGAAAAACACTGGGTAGACCTGACGTGGTGGTGAATGCCTTTAATCCCAGCTCTAGGGAGGCAGAGGCATGCAGCTTTCTGTGAGTTTGATGAACGTCTGGTCTGCAAAGTGAGTCTAGGACCGCCAAAGAAACAGAGGAACCCAGTATCAAAAAAAAAAAAACCAAACAAAGATGAAGAAAGAAAGACAAACACTGGGTATCTGAAGGATACTTTAGTTTAGGCACAATGATCAGTTGAGAAGTTGCTGGGTTTCGTTACCTCTCTCTTTATGTTTCTCTCTCTGTCTCTCTCTGTCTCTGTCTCTCTCTGTCTCTGTCTCTGTCTCTCTGTCTCTCTGTCTCTCTGTCTCTCTGTCTCTCTGTCTCTCTGTCTCTCTGTCTCTCTCTCTCTCTCTCTCTCTCTCTCTCTCTCTCTCTCTACCTCTCTTTCTCTGGTATTTACTAATTTACTAACCTTTGACAAAAATTAATGAAGCAGATGTTCACAGTCTCTTGATTTAAGGAAGAATCAGGAGTAATTATATTTTGAGACTGGGAATCTCTGTGTACCTTGCTTGGATGGGCCTTAGTTTGTAGACCAGGCTGTAGTGGAACTCACATTGTCTCCAGAGTGCTCTGATTAATGGTGTGTGCAATTGTGCTCAGCTGAAAGAAATCTTTTCGAACTGTGTGTGTACCTGAGACTTTGCGTGATGGCATAGGGGTAGGAATGAAGTCTGAAGGCAAACATGTAGCAGACGTTTGCTCTCATTTACCTCTAGCCAAGCTTTCCTCTCGAAATTTTATCATTTCTTGTTTTCTGTTCTCTCTTTGCTTTGGTCTTTAGGGATGGAGATTGAATTAGGGTCATTTTCATGGTAGACATGGGAAGAGATGAAGAAAGAACATAAATTTGTTACCTCCATCCCCTGTTTCTCCCCCATCAAGAAAGGGTTTGTTTGTGTAGTCTTGGCTGTTCTGGAACTCTCTTTGTAGACCAAGCTGGCCTCAAACTCAGTGAGATCCAACTGCCTCTGGACTATTGGTATTAAAGGCATTTGCCACCACATTAGCTCCTGCTTTTTTCCAATGAAAAGATTTAAGTCCTTTGCATTGCTTATCTCAAAATCAGTCTATCACAGATTGCTTTTTATTTAGTCTCCGTCCAGATTAAAAGATAAGTGCCCATCTTTGTGCTGGGGTGAGAGGACTTGCTACTTTCACAAACACTGGTGTCCAGAAGGAGAAATACCTGACCCCACCTAGAAACTGATAAACCTGTGTCTTAGTCTTTGGAGTTGGGATTTAAAGGGTGGCAGTAATATACTCTGAGGCAGATACCTTTTGACCACTTTTAGCTGGCATCCATGATAGGTATCCTACATAATTGGGCTTCCCTAGCCAACATTCTATAGCCTTGTAACTCTTGCAGATATCCCTCCACAGTCTTTTTAAACTGTTATCCCATGAAACCTCTAATGGTGAGGCACAAAGTCTGCATTTGTTGTCTTTAAAACTTGTAGGAAAACGGACCACTAATGTTGTCTGCTGTAACCTCCCACTGGGTATGTACATTAAAAGCAAAGATGGCTTCACTCAGCTTTGCCAATTGGAAGCTAAAGAAAACATCGTTCAGATTCAGAGAATATATACTTGTTTCACTGGAAGCATCAGATTCAGGAGAATCAGAGTTTGCAGGTTTCTTAATCGGCTGGGGAGCCGTTTTCCAGAATGACTGGCTGGGAATCAGGAGATATATATATATATATGTCTGTGTGTGTCTGTGTGTTTGTGTGTGTCTGTGTGTGTCTGTGTGTGTGTGTGTATAGGAGGTAGTGCAGGAAGGAGCTGCAGTGACCTTTTTATGATTAGAGTCACACATACGATTTCTTTTTAAACTCTGGCCAGCTGCTTTAAATCAGCTGTTCTTGCTGAAACTTCCCTCCTAGTCTCTCAGTCTGAATTTTCTCTCATCCTCTTTCTCAATTGTTCTTCTTTGCTCTTAGTATCTTTGGAAATAGGTTATGAACTTATGGATCACTCTCATTCTCTGTTTTGTGTTCAGCTATGTATAGCTACCTCTCTCTGAATCCTGTCTCTACAAAACTCGCCTAGTAAAACTGTCTGTGAATTCCACAAGTTGGAATGGCAGGAACTGAACTACACTTCATCTAGCTGAGTCAGCTGAACTGACAGAAAAGAACTAACAAGAATTCAGACCTCCATGATTGCCTGAGATCTTGGATTGACAACATGTGTCACCACACCCTGACATGAGATTATTTTATCTAAAACTTGCTTTATTCTGGGATGGCCTTTAATTGGAGATCTATTTGTTTGTCTCTTGGGATTGAAGTTATTTCTGCATTCCAACTGGATTAAGAAGAGCTAGAAGATTTTTGGATGTGATCTCTTGCCCGTTCAGCCATATTGTGAATTGAAATTTCTCTTTACAGATGGGGTCAGTATCAGAGTGTAGAGTGGGCTCTGTTTTCAGTACTAAATCTACTGTGTAGTGGGACATTCTTATTATTCTCTAATGAAAACTACTGTATGTCATCATAAGCTACACAGAGGCTTAAAGTCCAGATTAGCTCTGTCACTGAGCCTCACCAAGACATTTGTGATAAATTTTGCACTAATTTGATAATGTAGTTAACTTTAATCCTTTTCTAGGTATCAAGAAATCTTCACATGACTTAGTAAAGTAAGGTAGGTCTTCCATGACACAGGTTTCCTGAACAAGTAAGAAGATAGGTGAAGCTTCCATATTCACCCAGGTGGAAGTAATTAAACTTCCAGGAAACACACTTCAGGGAGGATGGATTGGAGTAAAAGCAATGCATCCTCTCAAAAAAATACAACAGCAGCTCTCTGTGGCCACCTATTCATTATAGGGCCAATCTGTGACCAAACAATCCATGATCAGGCCTATGCATATAGAAGATCTTAGGGGCAACTGTGGGACTGTAAGGGATTTAATTATCCAGGGAACAAGATTTAGGATCTAGATGCTCCATGTAGAAATAGCATGATGGTGGTGGTATCATGGCTGAAGAGTAGTTGCCAAAATTATCTAAGGCTGAGGAGACAAATCCCCATCAAGAAGGGAGGAACAAAGTGAGTTTCGTGTCCTTTATCTCGGTCTAAAGGAGGCAGAAGCAGGTGGATCTCTGTGACATGATGGCCAGACTGGTCTAGGTAGTGAGACTCTGTCTCAGTTTCATAAAGAGATAAAAAAGAAGGAGTATCAGCCATGTCAATATAGAGCAGTGAATCTGGACAGTGTGCTGCATGAAGGCTCATTTCTTGAGGTGGTCATCAACCAGTGGAGTCCACATTTCTTCTGAGTTGACCCTTAATGGTGCATGAGAATGAAGAGGTTTTGGCCAAGAAAGAGTTATTTTTTGTTGTTCCAAGCAAACCAGGCAGCCATATAAGGTGGCGCTGCACACTGAGGGAGGCCTCAGGGTGGGGTTTTAGGTGGGCAAGAGGGGATTAAGGGTGTGTTGGTGGGAGGGTCCTGGATGAAGAACCTATTTAAGGCCTCATTCCTGGAGTAGAGCTTCGAGCTTCGAACTTCAGGAGGGATCTGGGAAGATGGCAGAGCCTACAGAAATCCAGGGTGAGTTTTCGGTGTAGATGAGAATGTGACTGGCTGGAGGCTGTACTCTTTTCAACTTCTAGCTACAATGAATAGGAGTCTCTCTTTCTCCACAGGGTCTTCATCACATGATTTTTTAAAAAATTATCTTGACCTTTCTGATTATATAAAATAAAATTTTGAAATGTTTGTTTGTGTCCATGTGATGGCTACCTATTTTTAAAATTTCTTTGTTGGTTGGTTTCCTTTTTACTAATCTGGGAAATCTATATATTCCAGACTGTCTTTGATCTCTCTGTGGAGTCCATAGTTGGAAGGACCTCACAGGTATCCTACTACCTCATGCTTCTAAATGTGGGAATAAATGCCTGAAAGCAGCAGTGAAGGGGAGTTTAATATTTGTCATCTTCCCCACCACCACTGCTAGCAGCAGCAGCAGCAGCACTCTGTATTCTCTGAGAAGACCTGGATATTCTTAAACTTTCTCTGTAGACCCATCTGGCTTCAAATTCAGATATCCACATTCCTCTGCCTCTTTAGTGGTGGATGAAAGTTGTAATTCACCATGTCCTCTGGCCACTGCTTTTTCTTGAAATTCAATGTTAAAATTTTAGTATGTTGTAAATACTAATCATCTATCTGATTTTGTTGTTTGAGAAAATATTTCTTTGCAGATGACACACAGATGTCTAATCTCTACAAACATGGAACCAATTTCAGAACAAAGTAGAGATACCACCAAAGTACAATGTAAAAACCTTAATTTTGTACATGTTACTTATATGTTGAAAAACACTGGGTTTACCTGGCATGGCGGTGCACGTCTTTAATCCCAGAAGTCGGGAGGCAGAGGCAGGCAGATTGCTGCAAGTCCGAGGCCAGCCTGGTCTTCAAAGTGAGTTTAGGACAGCCGAGGATGGACAGAAAAACCCAGCCTTGAAAAAAAGTCTCACTGTGTATGAGAAGGATACTTTAATTTAGGCACAATGATCATGTGAGGAATAGTTGGGTTTCATTACCTCTCTCTCTCTCTCTCTCTCTCTCTCTCTCTCTCTCTCGCTATTATACTTACTAATTTGCTATTTTTTTTATAAAAATGAAGGGAGTAGATATTCACAGGCTACAGATTAAGGAAGAATTTGGAGTAGGGAAGAATGTTTGTTGTGTTTGAGGAAAAGTTTTTCTGTGTTATCCAGCTGTCTTGGAAAGTGACACCCTGGAACTCTCAATGGTCATCCTGTTTTAGCAACTTGTCCCCTAGGATTAACAGAAGGCTCTATGCCATGTGATTAAAATATTTTGTACAACATTCTTTTAATAATGGGTCAACTCCCATTGTGGTGTGACTTACATATGTTGTTTTATTATTCTCCATTAAAAATGACTATCTTCCCATCATTACATCATATAAGGGACAATATAAATGTATATATAACACAATCAATATATAAATATTAACATACATGGCATGCTTAATATCTTGTTTCATTCGTATAGAGTATACTGTGTTCATATATGCATATTGTGGATTGAATTGTTACTTTTAAAGATTTATTTACTTACTATGTTTAAAATGTTCTGCCTGCATGTGTGCTATCCTAGCAGAAGAGCGCACCAGATCTCACTATAGATGGTTGTGGTCCACCATATGTTTGTGTGAATTGAATTCAGGATCTGTGGAAAAGCACCCAATGCTCTTAAACTCTTAGCATTCTCTCCAGCCCTGGTTGTAATCATTAACTGTAATGAATTTTTTCTTTGGTGTGCTTCATATGTATTTGATTTTTACATTTTTCTTATTTAATCAATTTACAGCCTGATCACAGCCCCTTCCATTTTTCCTTCTCAGCCCAGTTCTCATGAGCCCTCCCCTCATTCTCCTATCCCCATCTCCTTAGAGAAATAGAGTCCCCTGTGGTTACCAACACAGGTGGGCATATCAAATTACAGAAGGACTGAGGGCATCTTCTGCCAATGGGCCCAGACCAGGCAGTCCAGCTATGGGAAAGGGTCCTAAAGGCAAGCAACAGAGTAAGAGACAATCTTTGCTCCACCTGATAGTGGACACACATAGAGAACAAGCAGCAGATCTGCCTCAAATGGGAAGTAAGCAGCCTTAGTAGAGCCCATTTGTTCTTTGTAGTTGGTGTTGTGGTCCATGTGAGCCACCATGGACCCAGTTAATTTGCTACTGAAGGTGTTCTTCTAGTGCCCTGACTTTTCTGTCTGCCTCAATTCTTTCTCCCCCTCTTCACAGGACTCCCAGAGCCCCACTTGTTTTTAGGCTGTGGGTCTCTGAATCTGTTTCCATCATCTGATGGAGGAGCATTTCATAAGACCATCATGCTGGGCTCCTCTCTGTAAGTTTATCAGAGTATCATTAGAAGTGTTAGAGGTAGGCTGTCTGTCGTGGGGTGGATCTCCAGTTAGGCCAGTCCTTGTTTTTCAGTCCCACAATCTCTGTTCGATCTTGATCCTACAATTCTTTAGGTTGAAGCCATTGTGGGTTGAAGGATTGTGGGAATTTTTCTGAAAATGATAGAAGCTTATGTGAGGTGGCTGTAGAGATTAGGAAGAGCTGGGGATGGAGAAATAATGAAGTTAAATATATATTCACATTAATAACTGACTGGTTTTATTTTGAGGAAGGGTTTTCTCTAATTTCCAGCTGTATTGTAAAGTCTTATGTAGAACAGCGTATCCTGTAACTCAGAGAGGTCCCCTTGCCTTTGCAAGGTGACTTCTAGGATTATATGTCATCTATATATCATGTGACTAAAATAATTTCACAAACAGTTTTTCCAAAAAACAAAAACAGTAATTGTTTTTCTGGGTCCAAAGTTGGCTCACCCGGTGAAGGCACTTGAAGAGAAGAGATTTGAAATATGTCCACTGTCATAAACATGTGGCTTCTCAACCCCAATATGATATAATAGCGAAGTTAAAATATTGAAAGACATCTCCATGAACCTTCTGTGTAATTAAGGCTTAAGGTACTGGTATGGAAACAAGGATGAGGCCTGAATGTCCTTCTCTACAAAGTAGACATTGGCTCTGACTTGCTTCTAGCCATGCCTTCCTCACAAAACTCAATCATTTTCTGATTTCTCCTTTTTTATTCAGTCACCAACACTAGTGAGAGAAATAGATCTTATGCATAGTAAAAATGGAAAGAGATGTCTTAATAATATGAATTTATAGTCTCCATCCTTGGATTTTTTTTCAAAGAAAAGCTCTTGTCTCAGTCCTGGGTGTACTTGATGTCACTCTGTAGTCTTGGCTGATCTTAAGCTGAGAATTCTCCACCTGCATTAATGAAGGAGTTGGGAATACAGGCTGTCATTCCTCTTCTGACCCTTATGTAGTTTTGATAACACTAAGTGTTTGTCTCATTTGAAAACCTAGAGACTCACATAGAGAAATTTTCTGTTGTTTGAATATTGTATCTGTAGAGCTGATGTGATGATTTTTTCTCCTCACAGGTTCCCCAGTTGAAGAATGTATTCCAGTAGGACCACATTGTAGTAGGCTTCCATATCCACCAGTGTTTCGAATTCTGCCGTTTAATTCATCCTACCCAAGAAACTTAGGACCCAAAAGGTTCCAAGGCTTCCACCCGAATTTCCAAATGTCTTCATATGCACTCATGGACACAGGTTTTCAAATGCCACAAGAACGTGCAAAAAATGTACATCTCCAAAGGACTCAATATCCTCTAGTGCCCACAGGATTTCCTACACAATCAAGCCTCCAAAGACATCCAGATTTGACAAGCAACTTAGATCACCAAATGTCTCAAAGTTTTCTACTTCCTGGAGGATCCCGGAATCAGACGCATCTCGAAAGGCATCTAGGATTTCAAAGCAATCAAAATCTCTACATTGCCCAAAGGGCCCTAGAGGCTCAAGCAACCACCAAACCACCAAGTCTCCAATGGGATTCAGAATATCAAAGGTACCAAGTTCCCCAAGTATCCTTTGGATCTTCAAGTAAACCATGTATCCGTATGGACCCAGATCTCGGAGGGAACTCAAGTCTGCCAACATCAAGAACTAACCCAGTTCACTCAATACCCCATATGCCCTCATCTTCCTCAGCAAGGTCTCACAATTACAGTGAAGTTCACCTCAGTACTCCAAGGCAAAAAAAGAGGTGTCGAATTAAGTATTCCGAAGAACAAAATCGCCAGCTGCAAGAGTATTTTGATGAGTGCATGTACCCAAGCAAAGAGCAACGCACAGAGCTAGCCCAGAATCTTGGAGTGACAGACTATCAGATCCAGGTATGACTTTTTCTTCAATCTTTCCCCTTGCACACAGAGTATTTTTCCAGTCAGCACCTTCACTGTTTTGGAAATCCCTCTCAGTTTGTGCCTGTACAATCCCGGGAGACCATGCCATAGATGTTGACTGTAGATGTTTGTTCATCCAGGGCTAGATATGGCATTCTGCTTGTGCATGGGTACTTAGTTAGAGACACATTATCAGTATGTAGTGTCTCTGGGACCCAGACATTTATGTTTCTAGTAAAGACATAGAAAATCTTGGTGGTTACCCTAGGATTTGAGTGTTAGGTGGTATCTATCCTGACGTCCTAACTCTTTTTAGGCATCTACTACAACTTCCTATTCTGACCCAGGCTGACACACACAGGTCTTCCTATAACTCCTCTTTTTGTGTTTCCAGATCTGGTTCAAGAACCGCCGAGCTATGTACAAACGTAAAAATCTCCATTGTGTCGGCCAAGCTCCTGCTGCTGCTGCTGCTGCTGCAATCTCTGGGAATTTTCTAGGAAGAGGGACCCAGAATGACCCAGCAGTAGCTGAGTGTGCCTCCACTGAAGCTAAACTCGCTATGGAAGCTGCATTCCAACAAAAAGATGGTGCTGAGGACTCAACTGCAGATATTCAGGAACTCTGGAAAGAAATCCTTAAAGATCATGGTATAACAGAGGACATGATGGATCTTATTACATCACACTCCGAATGAACACATTGACCTTGGATTGGTTGAGGACCAGAAATCTGTAAAACAAAGAAGAGGGGTGGTAGTGAAAGCCATTAGTCTTCTTTTGTTTGTATAGATGCAATATCGTCTGTACTAGTTTCGTGACACTGTTATCAACAGAATGATAGGGTTTCCAAGGCTACTTAGAATATTCATCACTTATTGTTAAATTATACATTAAATAAAAGTACAAAACCTCTTTTTATGGTCTGTTCTTTCCAGATTCTGTTAGAGTTGCCTTTCCGTGTGTGTGTGTGTGTGTGTGTGTGTGTGTGTGTGTGTGTGTGTGTTGTGTCTTGTGTGCCTATATCCATAGAAACTAACATCTGGTGCCTGGGAGGCCAGACAATGTTTTATGAGCTTCTGGGATTATAACTACTGACAGTTGTGAGGAAGAATACATGTGCTTGCAACTTAACTCAAGTCTTGTGCAGAAAGAACTTAGCTTGATGATTCCAAAGATGACTAATTGCTTTATATCTTCAGTGGAAATATCTAAATAAAAAAGGCTGTGGTGTTCTTAATCCTTTGCAAAACATGTTACCATTTTAAAATTTGTCTTTCATGTTTCAGTAGATAAAAGCAATATAATGGCTCACTATCAGCTTCAATTCTATTTCTAGTGGCTACTATGTCCTATTCTTGCCATCCAGGACAGGGTGCACACCTTCTATATTTATATGAATGTAAAATGTTCATATACATAAAATAAAAGTACTACTTGAACTAACTAAATGGCCTAAAGCTGGCCCTTCATAAACTAAAACAGATTTATTTTGTAAAAGTTTAGTGTGTCCATGAAACTCATAGCTCGCTGGTGTGTACAAGTTATAGTTCCACATACAAGAATATTTTTTCTTTTTACACCCTGATTGTAACATCTGTAACAGTGTCATGTCACTGTACTCAGATAAATATGCTTTGGTGACTTGGGGCCTAAATCTGCATTGTGTAATCCATTCATAAATTTTTATATAGTTTCTATTTTATTATCTTAAGCAAGTTTGTTATAATATATTCACGGTATATACAGATTATAATCTGCCTGGTCTTCTTTTTTTGTTCTGACCCTCTCTCCCTCTTTAACTCTATTTTTCTCTTAGATCTCTTAACAGCTGAGGTCGTCCTGCTTGACAACAACCAATTAGGTCTAATCTGGATAGCCTGCTTCCTTTTCCTCTCAGTACCCCTACTGCCCCCTCTGTACAGGGGAAGTGATCAAAAGGCAGGAAATAGATGTCATGTCAGGAGCAGTCAAGCCTGCTTCCCTACATGGAGAATAAGTTGTCCATCTGCTACATCTGTTGTGTTTTGTTTGGTTTGGTTTGAGACAGGGATATTCTGTTACCCCTTGGAGTCTTGGCCTAGCATTGTAGACCAGGCTAGCCTTGAACTCACAGTGACCCTCCTGCCTCTGCCTCTGGAGTGCTGGATTAATTGCATGTGCTACAACAACTGGCCTCATCTCCTGCATCTGAACAGGAGGTCAAGTTTCTCTGCTTGCAAACTCCATGGTTAGTGAAACAATTTGCACAGGTTTTCCAGCCCTGATAGCCTCCTGGGGGAAGTCTTGACATCACTATCCTCAACATTCATTTCACAACACATCTCTTCACTCAGAGTATGGCTGTGAGTCCCAGCATATGTCCACCTACCACTCTGGATAGAGTCTCTCAGAGGACATATGTGTTGGGCTAATATCCACTTGTATGTGAGTATGTAGCATATGTGTCTTTCTGGGTCTAGGTTACCTCATTCAGGATGAATTTTTCCAGTTCTATCCATATAGCAGCCAATTTCAAGATTTCCTTGTTTTTGGTAGCTGAATAATATTCCTATCTATCAATGTCCCACAGTTTCTTTATCCATTCTTTGAGGAAGGGACATCTACCTTGTGTGCCAATTCTGGGTATTACAAATCAAGCTGACAGGAACATAGTTGAGGCATGAACATTCATGGGGCTTGGGAGGCCAAATGAGAGTAGCATTCAACAGGATTGGGATTATAGGTGTTTTGAAGGTGACTTTTCATTGCCTTCAAGTGAACGCAGGTCCCTTACACAGGTTCCTTGAGTATTCAAATAGATCTGTAATACTATTAAATCATCTGTGGGAATCATTCACACCCCTCCATAATGCATGGAGACCATTGAAAAAAAATGTTCCCTTCTTTAATTAACTTTGATGTCACTGTGCATTCAAGCCACATGGAGATTCATTTACCAGCTGCAACTCTGTTTATACATGTTCCTATGACCACTCTACTGTCTTGGCTTACACTGTGTATCTTTGGTGTACTTGTGTGCAGTACGTTTATTTCATTTCATCTCCTATATACAGCAAAGTATTTGTCAGCACACTGAGTCTCTTTTTTATCTATCTCAGCCTGTCTGTGTATCTATCTATCATCTTCCCATTAACACACACACACACACACACACACACACACACACACATGTATGTTATGGACCTTAGTGATATATCTGCTTCTGGGATGAGTGCAGTGATTGAAGGAATGCTACAGCAGGGAACTTCTGGCAATCTGTCCTTGGTTGACTTCAAAGGGACTTCATTGACAGTCAGCCCTTGAACTAGCAGTTCCTCTACTTCATCTCTCCATGTAGCTTTGCTCACATGTATGTACACCGATCTTTGGCCTTCATGTGATAGTAGATAACCTTAAGAGCGTACTATTAGTCCTGTCAATGGAATGCCTGCATAGAGTGTCATGGAAATTTTCCCTGTTGTTTAATGGTTTACTGCCTTTTCACCACAGTTTAACTGGAGCCCCGTTTTGTCTTTGCAGCTGCTGTGCAATCAAAGCTTGCCTATAATGCTTCAAAACAAGCTGTAAATCCACTGTACAGACCACTGAAATGGGCCAGCATATGGTACTGTTCATAGGTGGTACATGCATAGAATACATATATTAAGTTTGCATTCTGTGAGGTTCCACATGAATAAATAAAATATAAGCAAATCAGTCCATAAATTATCTTAAAAAGTAAAAATCTAGACATGGTGGCTTATATTTTAACCTGGAATGTAGGAGAATCCCCAAGACCTCTGGAAGTCACAGGACAGTGTGAGCTACACATTGATACTTTGCCTCAGCAAACAACAAATCCCAGAGGGAAAGTGTTAACGTCCCTTGTCGGTCTCAGTTTATGTGACTCCATCTGCTCACTTAGTCTTAGTCCTGGAGGCTTCTAGTCTCCATACGGTATAACCTAGGCCTAGAATGTTTTCAGCCTCTGAGACTTATTGCTTACTATGATGACACTGTCTCTTTTTTTCTAAACTGTGGCTGGCTGATTTCAATCAGCTGTTCTTGCTGAAATTCCTCTCCTCGTCTCTCAGTCTGAAATTTCTCTCATCTTTTTTCTGAATTGCTCTTCTTTGCCTCATAGTAACTTTGGAAATGTATTGTGAATTATGGATCCTTCTCAATCTCTGTTTTGTTTTGTGTTCAGCTATGTATAGCTTCCTCTCTCTGAAATCGGTCTCTACAAAGCTCTCCTAGTTAAACTGCTTGTGAGTTCCACAAACTGACCTGTGATGAATTGCCTCTCACCTAGCTGAGTCTCCTGAACTGACTGAAAAGAACGGACTAGAACTCAGACCTCCATGATGCCTGAGAGCTGGGAATAATGGAGTGTTTCACCGTACCCTGGAGCTAAGCTTTCCTTTACCTGAAATTTGCTTTATTCAGGCTTCGCCTTGAACTCGGACATCTATTTGTCTGTCTCTTGGGATTAATGTAATTTCTGATTTCCAGCTGGCTTAAAAAGAGTGAGAAGAATTTTGGATGTGAGCTCTTTCCAGTGAAGCCATGTTCTGATTTGAAATTTCTGTATACAGGTGGGGTCACTATCAGAGTGCAGGGTGGGCTCTGTTTTCAGTACTAAATCTACTATGCAGTGGGACACTCTCATTATTCTCTGTTCACCACTGCTCTATATCGGCATAAGCTACACAGTGGTTTGAAGTCCACATTAGCTCTGTTACTGAGCCTCACCAAGGCATTTTTGATAAAGTTAGTACTAATTTGATAATGTAGTTAACTTTAATCCTTTTGTAGGTATCAAGAAACCTTCACATGACTTAGCAAAGTAAACGTGGGGCTTCCATAACACAGGTTTCCTGCATAAGTAAGAAGAGAGATGAAGCTTCCATGTTCACCCAGGTGGAAGTAATTAAACATTCAGGAAACACACTTCATGGATCCTGGGTTGGAGTAAAAGTTGTGGAAGTAATTAAACTTACAGGAAACACACTTCATGCACACTGGGTTGGGGTAAAAGTAGTGAATCACAACAAAACAAAAGAAAACCCACATTGGTTCTCTGTTGCCTCTTATTCATTTTATGGGAATCCTGTGCCTGAACAACCCATAATCAGGCCTGTGCTTATAGAAGAGCGTCAGAGCAACTGTGGGACTGTACGGCATCTCAGTTTATGGGTAACAAGACTTAGGTGTAGATCCTCCATGTAGAAATAGCATGATAGTGGTGGTATCATGGTTGAAGAATAGTTGCCAAAATTATCTAAGGCTGAAGAGACAAATCCCCATCCAGAAGTGAGGAACTACATGAGTGTTGTGGACTATCCTTTATCCCAGTCTAAAGGAGGCAGAAGCAGATGGATCTCTGGGAAGTGATGGCCAGACTGCTCTAGGTAGGGAGACTCTGTCTCAGCTTTATAAAGAGAGAAAAAAAGGAGGAGTATCAGCCATGTCAATATAGAGCAGTAAAGGTGGGCAGTGTGCTGCATGAAGGCTCATTTCTTGAGGTGGTCATCAACCCGTAGAGTCTACATTGCTTCTGAGTTGAGCCCTTCAGAGTGCAGGAGAACCAAGAGTGTTTGGCTAAGAAAGAGTTAACTCTTGTGGTTCCAAGCAAACCAGGCAGCCCCATAATGTGGGGCTGCACACAGATTGAGGATCAGGGTGGGGAGTCCAGTGTGGGAGAGGGGGTTAAGGGTGTGTTGGTGGGAGGGTCCTGGATGAAGAACCTATTTAAGGCCTGATTCCTGGAGTAGAGCTTAGAGCTTGAGGTTGGATCTTCGAAGTCCGGAGAGCCTACTGATATCCAAGGTGAGTTTGCATGTAAGAATTCTGTGTAGATGAGAATGTGACTGCCTGGAGGATATATTCTTTTCAACATCTAGGTCCAATGAATAGGACTCTTTTTCTCCACATGGTCTTCATCACAAGCTCTTGTTTGTTTTAATTAACTTGGCCTTCTTGATGATGTAAAATAATATTTTAATTTGTTAAATAATATTTTAAATTGTTAAATCACATCCATGTGATGGCTACCCATGTTGAATATTTGTTTGTTTGCTTTCTTACTTTTTACTAATTGGGTAAGTGTATATATTCCAGACTGTCTTTGATTTCTCTGTGGAATCCATAGTTGGAAGGACCTCAGAGATAAAGTAATATTTCATCCTTCCAAGTGTGGTATTGAATGCTGGAAAGCCGCATGTTTATTATCTATCATCATCTCCACCTCCCCCTAACCCCCAGAACCACCGCTTTCATTAGCAGCACTTTTCTTATTATTTTATGAAGCATGGTTTCCCTGAGAAGACCTAGATAAGTCGGAAACTTTCTCTGTACACTCACCTGGCCTCAAATTCAGATATCCATATTCCTCTTGCCTCCTTAGTGGTGGGATTAAAGTTGTAATTCAGCATATCTTCCTCCAACTGCTTGTTCTTCAAATTCAATGTTAAAATTTTTGGTATGGTGTAAATATTAATCATTCAATTTTGTTGTTTAAGAAAACTTCTTTGAGGATGATACACACAAAGTCTAAGCTCCATAAAAATGGAACCAATGGCAGAACAAAGGTGAGATGCCACCAAAGTGCAATGTAAGAAAACATAATTTGGTACGTGTTACTTTTATGTTGAAAAACACTGGGTAGTCTGGGCATGGTGGTGAATGCCTTTAATCCCAGCATATGGAGGTAGAGGCAGAGGTAGGCATTTTGCTGTGAGTTTGATGACAGCCCGGTCTGCAAAGTGAATCTAGGACCGCCAAAGAAACAGAGAAACCCAGTATCAAAAAAAACAAACAAAGATGAAGAATGAAAGAAAAACACTGGGTATCTGAAGGATCCTTGGCCTAATGGGCCTCAGTTTGTAGACTAAGCTGTACTGGAACTCACATCTGCCTCCAGAGTGCTCTAATTAATGGTGTGTGCAATCATGTTCAACTAAAACAAATATTTTCGAACTGTGTGTGTACCTGAGACTTCGGGAGATGGCATAGGGGTAGGGATGAAGTCTGAAGGCACACATATAGCAGACGTTTCATCACAAGCTCTTGTTTGTTTTAATTAGCTTGGCCTTCTTGATGATGTAAAATAATATTTTAAAGTGTTAAACTCATACATATGATGGCAACCATTGTTGAATATTTGTTTGTTTGCTTTCTTACCTTTTACTAATTGGGTACATCTATATAATCCAGACTGTCTTTGATCTCTCTGTGGAATCCATAGTTGGAAGGACCTCAGAGATAAACTAATATTCAGTCTTCCAAGTATGGTATTGAGTGCCAGAAAACAACAGTGAAAGGATGTTAAAACCACATTTTTATTATATGTGTGTGTGTGTGTGTGTCCATTCCAGGAAATATGGAGGAATGAAATTCACTTTTTTTCAGGTCCATTCAAGTCCATTTCTTATTATTTGATCAGCATTGAGGTAGCTGAACTGCTTAGTTGAACAATTATAGGATCTTAGTGTTGGGTCAGTCCTTGGGGTGTGGGTTTTGCCCATACCTGCATCGAATATTTAATGTAACTCTGAGAAATATTAAATCTGTACATATTTTTTAAACAGAACTTTTATCTATCAGTTTTTTTGTTATAGTAGTTTGTGTGTGTTGTTTTCTTTTGTGTGTGTGTTTTGACAGCTGGTAAAATGTCAGAATTGTTCTGGGTATATGTAAGTCTAATTGCTTCTGTATTTCTTTTGTGACAAGGTGTTTTATTTTATACAAAAGATCTTTCCCCATTTAGTTATCTTTTGTTAAACACTTTGCTCTACCATCCTGATACTACATTGAATTTTCAGGATCCCAGTGTAGATTGAGACTTTTCAGTATGAGATCTTAGACAAAAAAACCTTGTTTTGGGATTACCTATATCACATAAGAATAACAGTTACCCAGAAGGAGAATTACAGGCACCAAAAAGACAAGGTTATATTTGAAGACTTTCCCTTAACAATGGACTTCAATGGATCAGGTCTTTGTTTTAGGGTAGAAAGGGGGCACTGGATATAGCCTGTATTTTACAGTGGGATTGGCATTTCCATCACGGACACAGATTGCTGAAGTCAGAGCTTCAAAGAACAGAATGCTGTTACAGAGCAGGTTGCTTTGGACAAACTTTCTGATCAAATGCTTGATATTTTAAACAGCAAAGGCTACTCAAATACAGAAATAATACATATGTTTTCTTAAGGATATATCTGTACTGTTCTGTAATTTAATATTTGTGTTCTTTCACTTTTTTCTTTGGGTTTTTCAAGAGAGGTCTTCTCTATGTAACTGTTCTTGACTTCCTTGTGTTCTTTCACTTTTAATTTCTTTCTTTAGGATGTATAGTTCTGTGACATTTTAGAATGGGAGAAATACAATTCTTGAGGAACAGCAACAATAACATCTGCTTTTTCAAGAGGGGAAGAGAGAGCCCTGAGCTATTGCACAATTTCCCATGTTCTCATGGCAGATATTCCTAGCCTTGACAGAACATTTTTCTTCCTATTAAGTCAAATATTGTTGCACTTTCCATAGTTTCTTGGTTTTTTCTTTTGAAACATATTTTTATCATTACTGTCATATAACCATGAAACCATTTCTAACATAAACCTGAGTAGATTTTGACCTTTTATTATATATCTTTTCTCTTTCTTACTTGTAGCTTTTGCACATCGCCAACTATTGAAACATTCAGAAGTCACAAGACAGAAACTAAATTGGCGGAACTGCATCTTCCTGATGAACCTAACCAAAATGGCTTCACAGCTCAGAAAAACCTTTAAGCCTGAGTCACCACCAAATGACCTTGAAACAGACAATCTAGAGTCCATTCCAAGCTGTGGTTCTGTTGTGAATTCTGGAGAAGACAACTTTGACTTGCCAAGTCTTCAGCTTAACTTCTCCCCAAATGACAATGGCTCTTTGGCAAAGCAGGAGCTACAAAGACTCTGGGAGATATTCACCTCATGGTTGCAGCCAGAAAAACGGAGCAAGGAGCAGATGATTTCTCAATTGATCTTGGAGCAGTTTCTCAGCAGTGGGCACTAAAGGACAAGGATGCCTTATTAGAGAAGTGGGAATCAAGTGGCAAAAACATGGAGAGATTCATGGAGGGTCTGACTGATTGGTGCTTGAAACCTCCTGTCATGGTGAGTACCTGGGGTGAGGGATGACTAAATTCGGAGGAAAGACAATCATTTGGGATTTGGGAAAAACAGGAAGGCTAGGCTGTTTGTGTTATTAGTGAAACCATCCTCATCCCAGTTCAGAGAAATCATATGCCTTTTACTTCTCAGGTGCCAGATTGAAAATGTAGGATATCTTATCTTTTTGGTTGTGAGCGTAGACTTTAATGACTTAGCCAAGAGTTTTGAGTGACTGTTGAGGCAGCAAACTGTCTCTGTCATGTTCTCATTTGGGAAGCTATCAATGTGCAGGCCTTAAATAATCATGAACTTAATTTTTTATTCCTTCTCAAGTGTCTGATGTGCTTAAGAAGAGATAGTATAGTTTTCCAAGTAAGCTTAGGGGTTAAGATATTTTCTATTCTATATAGGTGTTTTAAATTGACAATGATGAGCTCTGATAGACGTGGATTTACATTCAGAATTTTTGATGCACCAAGATTGTGATTTTTTTCAAAGCTGCCAAATACAAAAAGCCAAAAGTCTGAATGAAACATTTACATAATTCCTGATTGTTTCATAGTGTTTCTTGCTGTAGGTAGCTTATTGTTTATATGTATAAGAACATAAATGTCTATGTGAAAAAAATTAAAAAGATAAAAATGTGGTCTACAACAGCCTGCTGTTTATTTGAATGTTTTAATGTATAAAACAGTTATAATTTTATAATTTGTTTTGTTCCACATTTTCAAGTCTTTGTGCTTTAAGTTTAGAATTTCGTGAATGAAACTGAATTCCCAGTAATCTTCTACCACATTGTTCATTCATGTTCCACAGAGCAGAGCCAAAGTTATCTTGAGGAGACAAATGTAAATGTTGGACTTATTTCAGTCAGAAGTGAATTCTGTTAATTACACAATAATAAATGCACAACCTACTAAATTGAAGTTTTGATGATAAAGTTATATGTATGGTCTATGGAAGTTGTGTAGACTAGTATTCAGTAGCGAGGACAAAGAATTATATGGGCTAGAAATAAAACCCACTGACCCAAATGTATGCGGGACATTGACAGGAAGAAAGAAAGAAAGAGAGAGACACAGAGAGACACAGAGAGAAGCCACTGATGACTAATGACTAGGGGGTGTTAAAAAAGCCCCAGTTTTCTTTGAGTATGAATAACAGACAACAGGGAACCTGGAATACCAAGATTCACCTAGTAGAGAACATGACTACACACCTTAGAGATTCCTGATAGAAAATAGCAATTACAGATCACAGGGTGAAGCCAAAGGAAGAGCTTCCTCTAGAATAGCAACAATCACAGAGAAACAATGAAGGGACCTCAAAGGTTCTGAGCACAAAGTAACAGATATCAATCCTAGAGTCAGCTGAGAAATGAAAACAAACATTAATAAATCAATGAAAAGAAAAATGTCATCCGTAGAGAAACTTTTCTGTAGTTGAAAGGATACACTTTATTAGAACAGACACACAGCTCCCTTGAATGGATTAGGGAGGCTCATCCAGAGAAGGTGACCAAAGGGGATTCTGTGTCTGAAATGTTATAGGGTGGTCTATGCAATCCAACTCTTCAGAATTCCACTAGTTATGCATGTTCCAACCCAGCCATGTTCTCTTCCCGTACTGCTGGCCATGTTGGAATCTTTCCAGAATGTTTGGTGGATGGGACACAATGCCTAGAACAAGGGGCAGCCTTCCTGCTTTCAAGATTGGCAAAGCTCCTTATGGTCCCCCTTCAACGTACTGAGCGTTTAAAAAATTTTTTCCAAAGCTCCATAGGCGTCTCACATTGTCTTTTATCTGGAGACTGACACAACAACATGAGCCAACACAGTGTCAGGAGTGACTTGAGAGTACAGAACTTGTGAGTGCCAGGATAAAATCCTTAGAGAGAGGGTTAAGAGAGATGATCTAACCCACAGTCTAGTGATTCTGCACAAACAGGCTAAGGGCAGGTATTACATCATCCACTGGTTCTTTGACAATGGTCACTTGGTTTTTGATTACAGGTCCATGTCTCCATGCAGGGGCAGGAAGCCCTCTTTTCTGATCATCTTTCCTTAAAACAAGTCATCAGTGAATTTAAACAGCGGCAATCAGCAATATCTGCAACAGAAGAGGAGGCAATTACGTCCCTTCAGATGCCACATGGCATGATCTTCGCAACAAGTGAGTGTGGATACTTGATAGATAGGGATGTAGTGTGAGATCACTTCTGGCGTACAGTTTCATAGACTGTTTTAATTTCACAGGATATGAAGACACTCAAGATGGCTACAAGAACCCCCAGCACACCAGTGAAGTAAATAGTGGTGTTTATAGTCTGGAAAATGAGATGGATCCCCTTCCTATTATCCAAGGATATCAAACTCCTGAGCCTGAAGAGGGCAGTAGTTTTTGTGGAATCCCCCACGGTGCCAAAGGGACAAAGCAAGGCTCCTCCAGGTACCAGGATCAGTCCCTCTGGGAAAGATTTCCTGAAGCTGTACCCATGGAGTTACAAGCAGGATTGTCCTCCAGGCTAGACCACACTGAAGACAGTGAAGATGGCTGCAACGCTTTCTGGAATGCTACCGAAGTAAATGCTGGTGCTAGCAATACTGGAAATGAGATATACCCCCTTCTCACTATTCAGGGAGAAGATCCTGAGCCTGAAGAGAGAAGCTTTTCTCATGGAGACCTTGGCAAAGCTACAAGAGGAAGTCAGGGCTCCTTCAGGTGCCCAGGGGAGTCACAAAGTGCACCTTCTCCTGAAGATGTCGCAGTGGAAGTGTTAATGCTCCTCTCTAAGGCACAGTGGCCTCCCTCTCAGTCTGTCTCTCTGTGCCAGAATCTTGAGGCCAACTCCACAGGTACAGGTCAGCAGGAGAGACTCCACAGAGACCTGAAAAAACACACTTGTGATGAATGTCCCCAAACCTTCAAGTACCGGTCTAGACTTTTAGCCCACCAGAGAAAACACAGGAACGAGAGGACATTTTTCTGTCCCTCGTGCCATAAAGGCTTTTATAACCACTCAGACCTTCGTGTTCATCAGATCATCCACAAGCAAAAGAAGCCTTTCACATGCAACACATGCAAAAGGACCTTCAGCCACAAGACTAATCTCCAGGCTCATGAGAGGATTCACACAGGAGAGAAGCCCTATACCTGCTCCCTGTGTAACGGTAGCTTCCGCCAGTCATCCACCTACAACCGACACCTGAGGAACTGTCACAAATGATACTGAACTCTAAATCTCCACAGTCCAAGGCCTCGAATTCTTTAGCCTCGAATTCTCATCTGTACATGAAGAAACATATCACTTGTAAACAACATTTAGCCAGTGAAAATGTAACATGAACCTTCTAGGTTATTCTTTCCACCCATAGTTTGTCCCATTCTACTGCCACGTGAGGGCAAAGAAGGTGAGTCATTTGTCAGAACACACTGACTCCCTGAGGAAGCTCACCTGTGTTCACATACCATGCAGAAATGTTGGGGGTGAATGATGTTTTCCCCTAATGTGCTTGGTGTAGCCTTTGATCACGCCACCAGGATTCTTCAAACTCATGGAGAATCACTAGCCTTTATCTCCCCTAGTTCTGGGGTTATAGGTCTGTGCCACCATGCACAGTTTTATTTTTTAAAGCTTATTTATTTAGTCATTTATTATTTATAGAGTATTCTGCCAGAATGTGTGCCTCCACACCAAAGGATGGCACCAGATCTCATTATAGATTGTTGTGAGTTTTCATGTTACTACGGGTAATTAAACTCAGGACCTTTGGAAGAATAGACAGTGCACTGAACTCAGAGCCATCTCTCTAGCACCATGAACAGCTATAAGAAACCATGTTTGAGGCACCTGTCAAGGAGTGAGCCCTCGAACCCTGCCAAGCATGCCAGCAGCTGTCCATGCACAATGTTCTTGCTTCCCCACAGCTTTGAGTTCCCAGGTACTGAGGACTTGGGCCAGCAGATTACAGCAGAGCTGCAGGGAGGTTGTGGTACTAAGAGAAAGATTTGTGCAATGGAAAATTCTTTTGCAAATTGCTCAAAAAGGGTAAGAAATGATCTCAAACACCATTTCCTAACTGAAAGGTGCTACTGCAGAAAGTGAAGTAGTGGGACTGTGAAGGAAACTGTTTGACCCTGTTGTGTAGACTGTAATCTACGGCAAAGAGCAGCCATAGACATTGATGCTGACATAGGCAACAGCCAGAATTTGACCAGATGCTTAATATTTTCTCATGAGTTACTGAACGTTCCTCTGTAGACATCAACTCTTGTAAAGCAGCCTCAGAAACCCAGGACCTGCACATCTCCCTTCCAGAAGGAAATGAAGAGACACTGGAGGCTGGATGTCCAGTAAACACAGGCCCAGCTCCAAGCACCAGAGCAGGGATACCCTCATCTGAAGTTAATGACCCTCTCCAGCATCCTGTTGCAATTCAAGTGGAAGATATTTCTAGCACTAATTTGCAAGGGATCAGAATCTCAGACCAAACAGAACCCTCTTAGGAGCGAGACTCCTGAGAATTGTCATTACATAGAAGTGCTAGAAACATGAGTCAGAAACCCACTGCCCACTCCTCATAATTTTTAGGCCAAAGTCTTAGCAATACATCAGAATGACTCATCAATTCACTATCAGAGAGGCCAGTCTACTGCTTCCTCAGAAGTACAGCGATGCAGGCATGGAATCATGTTGATGACATGACAGGAGCATGCCTCCTTCCACTCCTCCATGTGCCTGCACAGCTGCTCTCTATAGTAGAGTCACTGGCACTGTGGAAACAGCAGATGAAAAATGGTTATACTATGAGTACTGAGTCTTCAACCCCATCAGAGTCTTAAGAAGGAAATATTATCTGATATGTACGAAGTGAAGCCAAGCAGCATGCAGAAGTACAGAAATGCCAGAGACAGTTGACTACCTGGAAGGTCTGTAATGATGGGGCATCCAGTGTTCCTCCTGCAGCACAGTACATCGGACATACATTTCTGTGAATCAGGAATTTTGAAGGATTTGTATATTAAATATCTGCAGAGTTAAATAGGTTATTTCCCAGTGTCATGCTTCTTCATAGATTGGAAAGTCACCCTGCTATCAGCAGTAGAAATGAGAACAGTTTTCTTCCAGTGGCTTTATGTGCCACATTTGTTTCTTTGATGCCCACCATCTTCCCTGAAGTAGATTGGAATGTTTATATCTGAATCTCCTCATGATTTTTGAAATAAAAATCTTTTTACATATCATCTTCAATTTATTAATTCATAGTGCATCTCAATTTTTATCCCATCCCTAGTATCCTCTCATTCCTCCCTCCCTCCCGCTTACCTCTTACTCCCCACCCCTATGACTGTGATTGGGGGGAACTTTCTCCCCATGCCTAGGCTCATAGGGTATCAAGTCTCTTCTTGGTCGCCTGTAATCCTTTACCTGAGGGCAGATACAAAGTCAGACTACCTTTCATATCATGCATGAAATCATCAATACCTAAGTTTTATCTTCCTGCCGGCTTGTTACCTCCTGGCTCACCAAAGAAATATGGCCCATATTGTTTGCTGCAGGGCCTCGAGTTGACAGGTCCCTAATTTCATTAACCAATGGCAAGAGGTTACTTCTTATGTCTCTCTTGTATCTGCAATTCTTAAACCAATGATTTCCTTCACACTGCAGCTACATTACCCTGGAAATCTTGACATACCATTACCATTATGGTCATAATCTCCTTGTACTCTTCTGTGAATATCTACTTCTCAAGAGTCAATGGATCTATTGCTTTGAGGTCTGGTGCTTTTAACCATATATATACATTTTGCAAAGGGCCAAATTCAACACAAATAAGGCACTGGGTATCTTGATATATGAGATCTCTAGCTAAGACTTGTACTACAATATTGGCATTATGTTCCTGTCAAACAATATCCGTTGTGTCTCTTATCAGTTGATCTACTGGTGCTGTTTTAATAGCCTAATTTCTTTCTGACATTCACTATTAGCATTTTCAAATGCCAAGGTCTGTATCAACTCCAATCTGGCATCAGGGTGTAATTGACAGCTGAAGTCAATCTCAGTAAAAAGTCTGGGAACGTCTCTCTATGGCCTGATATTGCCTTAGTAAAGGAAATAAATCACTGCGATGGCTCTTCAACCAGTTCCCAAGCTATTAAAGATGCAATGCAACATGCTTCTATCACAATGTTGTCAGGATGTTTATCATCTGGCAAAGACCATGATCCATGATCCAGCAAGAGGTAGTTCCCTTTGTTGCTGACAAACACCTCCTGTCCTTTCATAAATCTTGTTTCAGCAGACAAACACTGCAGGATCTCACAGTAGTCTGTTTCACATGCCAGACTTGGGATAAACTAACATGTTTACATCCACTACATGTCGTCCCAAAATTTTTGTTTATTTGGTTGCTCTTTTGTTTGCTTTTTTAATTTACTTCCTTTATGCATTTTACGTACTGATCACAGTTCCTCTCCCTGCTCTCCTCCCTATCCTTCCTTCTCTCATTCCTTCCCTCACCTCCCACTCCCACTCTGCTCTGAGATATGAAATCTCCCATGGGATATCTACCGTCCTTGATATATCAAATTGGAATGGGACTAGGCACATTGCCTATTTTCCACAGACAATGTGACTGAATTAGGAGAAAGAGATTTACAGGCAGGCAACACAGTCAGATACAACTCCTGTTCCTGTAGTTAAGATTTTTCATGTATAGACCATCTGCACTTCCCTTATATATGTCTTGCGGGCATAGTAGAATCACAAGCATGCTCTTTGAGTGGAACTTGTGTCTCTGTGGACCCAATTGAGTTGACCCTGTGTCTCCTTGACATCTCTGGCTCCTTCAACCCTTCTCTCTGTGCCATAAGATTTCTGTGTAAACTAATGTTTGAGTGTGTATCTCTACATCTCTTTCCTTAAGCAGCTGGGTGAAGCACCTCAGAGGACAGTTCTGCTGCTCTCTTGTCTCCAAGTATAGCAGAGTATCATTAAGAGTATGAGGTGTGAGCTAACTCTCATGGCATGTGGGCCAAGTTGGGCCGTTCATTGGTTGGCTGCTTTCCTTAATCTCTGCTCCATCTTTATACCTGTACATCCTAATGGCAGGCAGTACAAATTGTAGGTCAATGGTTTTGTGGGTGGGTTGGTGTCCCCATCCCTCCAATGCATGTCTTGCCTTCTTTCAGGTGGTAGCTGTTTCAGCATCCATATCCCCTACTGCTAGGAGTCTCAGCCTGAGTCATCATCATTGACCCTGGGCATTTCTGTTGTTCCAGTATTACAGCTCCTCTAAGTGATACCCCCACATGTTGATTTCATTTCTCCATCCAATCCTTGGCATAATCATTACATTCTGTTCCTCACCCACTCCCACATACCTGTCCCCTTCCTCCATTTCTTCCCCACATGACTAATTTATTTTCCCCTCTTAGTGAGAACCAGCATTGATGAAGCATTTTACTCAAAAACACTTTATTTGAAAAAAAGAGATAAATGACACCTTAGGTGTGAATAGAAGTTCATAATAACACAGGCATTTGGCATACATCTGGAATCAGTACTCAGGCATGAAGGATGACTGTCACTGGAACCTGAGGGCCACCTTGGTCTACCTAGGGAAACACTATCTCAAATGTGAGGATATATTTACATAATTATCTCACACATCCCTAAATTCTACCCAGTTTGATTAGAAAAAGAAAACGCCATGTGAAATTTCTAATTGCTGTCCAAATTCTCAATCACCAGCTGGAATTCCAGCAATCAGTGAATAAAAGCAAAAAGTTCACAGAAACTTTAAGGATAGCCATGGGAACACAGAGGTATACCCAGTGTCAAAAAAGCACACATATCTGAGTGCAGTGGTAACATGTTCCTGTAAGCCATGTACCCTGAAAGAAAAGGGGATGGGTACTAGGGAAATCAGGGTGGCATGCCATATTAAAGATGAAATAAAACCTCAGGCTGGATGCAAATAATTGGGCAAGTGAACAAATTCTTCAGTTTGAGAGATTTTCTGAGCTCTACAAATCAGCATCTGGGTAGGAAACAAAAACATCCATCTCCCACAAGCCTGGATCTTCAGAAATGTCCTGATTTTTGTCTGATGAGCCACATCTTCCTTTTTACACTGATTTCTTGGAGAGGAACTTGGGTTCTTAAGGAGGAGAATGTGGGGACAATTTGGGCGAAGATGTGTTTTTAGGTTTATAATAGTAACCAAGTCTTGAAGGACACTCAGGTGGAGTACCTCAGCAAATGGATCTTTGCTTTGCGCACCATATGTGTCTCAGATACTGCTGTCTCAGTCTTTGCTTCTAGAGGTGTGGCTTGACCAAGGAAGGAAGCTACAACTATGGCTTGCGACCCAGCACCTCTTTTTGAGTACTAAGGCTGGCTCCCTCCCAATCCTCATCTCCATGGGAGGAACCCTTCAGGCTGGGGCTGAATATTGGTATGGTGTTCTCACTAGATACTCAGAATCTTTGCTGGCAAAGGCAAGTGATAGTTCAATGGCCATGGGTTTTGCCATATCCAACATGAGCTCCAGGGCAACAGTGTATTTCAGGCTCTAAAAACAAGACCTAAGACAAGGTGGACATCTGGTGGATATGGGAGTGATTCAGGCCGAATCCATATAGCAGATGCCATGGAGTCTTCACTCTTGGGAAAGGACTCCCAGAGTAGGGAGATAAAAACAACTGATAAAAACATCAACAATAAAATTTCTCTACCTACAAGATGATTATGGGTAAATATAGACCCTCTGATGGACTTCCCTGTGTCAGCGATGCTTCTTTGGCTTTTGGACATGTTCCTGGTGTACCTTTCCAAGGAAGCTATGTGCATTCCCATCATCCAGGCACCCACTGAATGCAAATAGGAGGAAGGCTACAATTGCTCTAATATCGATGACTGCAGAGTCACAGTTGAGAGGGAGGGACATGGAAGGCTTTGACTTAGTGTTCCCTAGGACACTGATAGCCATAATCAGTAGTTACAGGACACACTAGATGAAGATTTTTAAAAGAAATCCGAGAGTGAAAAGGAATCCCAGACGTCAGGCGGTGACAGTGCAACTTCAGCCTCCAAATCATTGAGCTTTTTAAGAAATTGCTGGTCTTTGATGAAAGTGTCATCTTGAACAAGTTCTGTGAGTTTAGTTGTGTTGACTGATGGAGTCTTTGTTGGGTTTCCAGCTGCACTTGTGTCTGTTGTGGAACATGCTGATGAAGCTGTGCAGACATATGAAGGTTGGACTGAGGCTGGATTTTGGGCTGTAGCTGGGTGTTCAGAGGATGGACATGCTGCTGATAGATCTGAGATTCTTTTTCCTGTTCCTGTGGATTGCCCAGCCTGTGTGAATATCAGGGTTTCCCATGCAAGACTCATATTGTTCTCATCAGGGAAGAAGATGGATTCTGGGTCTGGGAACATACTGGGATGGAATGGAGGAGGAGAGCTGACATATGATGGTCTCTCCCCCAAGGAAGAAACGGATTCTGAATCTAAGGACATACTAGATGGGATGAGTGGAAGAGAGTTGGTGGAAATAGACTGTTTCTGGGACACAGAATCTTCATAGACAGAGGCCAGAGGAATCCCAGTGCCTTTGGGGCTGACAGATATGTCACAGGAAACTTGGCCTTGCTTCCCAAGTGGTACACTAGCCAGGCTGGCAGGTCTGTCGCAGGAAACGGGGTCTCGCTTCCCATCAGGATTCCCAGGCAGTTTCTCAAGTTTCTTTCGATTCTGCCTAGCTCGCTTATTCTTGAACCATATCTGGAGAGAAAAGGGAAAGTGAAAATCAAAACAAGTCAGCTGTATCATTAAGCTCCCAAATATTAAGATACTATGTGAAAATTCTGGCTATTGGTTGCTATGCTATGCAACACATATCCCAAATCTCTCACATTCCTGAGCCCAAGAATGGTGATGGCAGTATGAGCTGGACATAAAAACCAACAGATTAAGGTAACTTCTTCTAGGAGTTGCAATTGTGATGTGTGACTAAAGTCTACACCTCCCAGATAAGAGAATGAGAAAAGATTTTCACCAACTGTAATCTAACCAAGAGATAAATATCATACCTCTTTGAGAAATTTCACCCCAACAAAACAAATAATCCATTTATAAATGGGGCACATGTACAGATCTACCAAAAGACCATAGATAACAAATCCTTGCCTATACCCAAAATATTCTCCTCCTTACTGCATGGTCACTTGCTCCACTGATACATTGGAGAGTTATATATGAGTGGATAAAGAAAATACGGTGCATTTACACAATGGATACTAGTCTGGTATCCAAAAATGCAAATCTTCATATGTTCAGGCAGATTGGTGAAAGTAAAATGAGCATTTGGAGTAAGGTCTCTCAGACCCAGAAAAACACCCAATGTATATCTGCATGGTATATATTAACTTATGTGGATATTAGTCCAAGTAGATGTTCTCTGTGAAACTCCAACCTGACGTGTTGTCAGCACAGGTACTGGGATTGATAGGAGCATACTTGGTGAATGGGTGATGAGAGTTGCATGGAAGAGGTGAGCATGCAAGTGAAAGGAAGGGTTAGGAACTCCAAAAGGGGCCCAGCATATCTGGAACGAAGGGAGCTTGCAGAACGTCATACAGCAAGCAAGGACATGGCAAGCAGAGAACTGAAACATTATGTGCAAATATAGCCAAGGGTCAAATCATTCTGCATGTTCTCATGGGGGAGGAAAAAAGAAACTGCCTCTGACATGAACTCTGATGCCCATAATATGATCACTGCCCTTTGGTCAGATGGCCTTGAAGGTACACAGAGGGAAGAAATGCATACTATTCTGATGAGAACGGAAAAGCTGAGGTCAGACAGTAGGAGAAAAGGGCCCACCCTTTCTCAGGTCTAGGAGAGCAGAGTAGGGCAGAAGAGGAAAGACAGTGGGAATAGGAAGAGAAGAGTGTAGGGATAACATCCAAACTGTACTATGGATAATTACAATATATAAAATAATTTTAAGGTCATTCTTAGTGAGATAAACTAGAGCCAGGAGGAAACCCATGACATGTACATACTTATAAGCAGTTATTAGAAATGTAGTGAAGAACTAAATACCACAGACCAAATGAAGCTAAGCAGAGTCCAAAGGAAGATGCTTGAAACTCCCTCAGAACAAAAAAGACCATCAACATCTACAGTAGATAGGGGCAATGAAGTGATTTGGAGCTTTGGAGATGGGTTGGGAAGGATAAATGGACTGAGGATAAGATTGGCAAAGAGCTGAGGAGGGTGTGTGAGGAGAAGAAAGAGGAGAGAAAACAGAAATCTGGGGAGAGAACATCTCTGGGTAGAGGAGGCAGACAGCAGTGTGGCATAACTGTCTTCTGAGAGGCTACAACTATCAGCTGATGGGGACATATACAGTAACCCTGGCAACAGGCTGAGTTGAGGGACTGATGTGGATGAGTAGGAGGAAGAATGAAGGGAGCCAGATGGATGAGAGACCCCATGAAATCCTTCAAAGTTATCTTACCTGGATATTCAGACTGAGCCACCCGCCAAAACTTTTATGTGGACAGAAAGTAGATCTTCTACCCTTTGATAACAAATGTGCAGCTTTGGGCACAATGATTGTCCCCTATCACAATGAGTAGGGTCTGTCTCTGACTCTGGTATCTACTGCTGGGTAATTCTTACTAGCTGAGCTTCCTCATCACTTACATTTCGGAAAGGATGTGCTTTGACCTGCAGTGACTTGAGGTAATTGGCTGGATTTGTTATGCTTTGGGCCTCCCCTTAAATTGGAGGAAGGAATCAGAGCATAGCATGGGGAATGGACTGAGGGGAGAGTAAGGAGGCACGGGAAATTTGGGTATAAAGTGGTTAAGTAAATAAATTAACGAGTGGAGAATAGAAGAAGTCAAAAGAGATGCAAACCTAACCATGCAAACAACTGCACCAACCTTGTACAACCTGGAACTAATCAAAGGAACTCCAAGCAATGGAGAGAGACCAGAAATCAAGTATTCAGGGAAGTGTCCCCTTGGCTGGTTAAGGAGTGGCTATATGACTAGTAGAGAGAAGGAGACACAAGATGGGACATACCTTGATCTGGTGCTCTGTCACGTGGAAATTCTGAGCCAGTTCCTTGCATTGATCTTTAGTCAGGTACTTGTGTTTATCAAATTTTCTTTGGAGTATCTGGTTTTGTTCCGTGGTGAACACAGTGCGTTTTTTCTTTTGTCTTGGATCATGGAGGGAAACCCATGATTCTGGATGGACTTGAGAAGACATGAGACCTTGTGAACTTGATAGACCTGAGGTACCTGGGGAACATTGGAAGCCCAAATTCACTGGATAAAAAAAGGATGTTTCGCCTGAAAGGAGAGAAGATCATACGATCATTTGTACACTTTTTTCGGCAACAGAAAACCTTGGGAATCTAGACATCCTGAGACATCATTGAAATTTGTTCTCATTTGGAGAACATGTGGCACAAAATCAAGCTTAGACATGTGAGGTTCCACATTCTCTATCTCTTACACTCAAACCCCCTGAAAAATTTCTCTAGACTTTCTATACAAAAGTCACACTCCTGTTCCTTTTCTGGTGATCTATGCACAAAAGCACTTAAGAATGGCGTGCACTCTGGAGTCTCAGCAGTACTTGGCCTCTGTGTTTCCTTTACTCTGCAATCTTCTGGTTCCCGCTGTTCACATATAGAAAAAATTACAAACACCTTCCATATTTTCTTATGACCCTCTACCCATCAAATAGCAGTTTTTGCGGTACCAAAACTTCCAACACAGAAATAAGCTGCAGAATGATTCCAAAGACTTTTCTTCTATGAGATGCCTTTCTCCCTGAAGATGGTAACTCTTTCACCATAGTCATTAAATACAAACATTATTAAGGACACCAACTCACCAGGAATCTAGGAAGTTGTATTTTTCTTTGGTTCCTCCCTGTGTTTTATCACTTCTACATTAACCAGAGCTAAAATATCTTGTCCAGGCAGTAAATGCTAAGATGCACCCATACTTTGGCTTCTCCCGCAATCCCTTAGCCGCACCCATCTGTTTGGTGACACTTATAACGTTTCCCACCTCAGAGTGTCCTCTTCTTATTGATTTCACTTCAAGTGCTTTTGATTGTTTTTGAATCAGGGTCTCATCATGTACAATTAGAGCCTGCTCTAAAATGCACTATGTAGAGAAGCCTGGCTTCAAACTCACACAGATTGGCTTTCCTGAATGCTGTCCTTATAGGTATGCTACACCAGGACCTTCAAAATTTTAACCATTGTTTACAGAACATGTGCTGCGTGGTATATGAATCATTAATAAAATGTATGCTGACTAAGAGGCAGGTGAATCTCTGTGAGTTCTGGTATAGCTTGCTCTATATAACAGGGAGGCTAAATATCTAATATATCTAAAGGACACCACAAAGTACAAAAAACACACCAAATAACACATTTACAATTGGGGAACATGTATAGCGGGACTTCAATATCCAGCTATCCCACTTCCAATCAGAGCTGCCAATATCTAGAAAATCAATGATTCCTAATGCTGGCAAAGATGTTGGCAGGGAAGTTTACTCATTCATTGCTGTGCATGTGCAGCCTGGTGTACCACTAAAGAAACTATATTGTTATTCCTCAATAGGTGCAAAATGAGGCTTCGGTTACATATCTGTCATGCTAGACAGTGAGGGCTGAGGCTTTCAGACAGCAATTAATGGCTGCTTTGGCAGATTAGACTGACCCAAGTGTAGCCAGGTGGGATGGTGAGTGACTATAATCTCAGCACTCCAGAGATAGAGGGAGGCAGATCTCTGTTAGTTTGTAGCCTGCCTGGCCTACAAAGCAAGTCCTTCACATTCAGGGCTACACAGAGAAACCTTGTCTCTGAAAACCAAAATGGCCCACAGACGGTGCTTCTGGTAGTGAAGGTGTGTACAGCAATGCCTGTTTTCCATCCAGGGACTAACACTATGGGAGAGAAAAACTAATTCCTCCTGTGGGCCAGCCTGGACCCCACAGCACCTCCAAAGCCTACATGTGCTAAAGAAGATCCTGATTAAAAGGGAAAAGCAATCAACCTACAACACACAAAATCTCTCCATGAGCCTCTCCTGCTTTTCAAATGAAAGGAACAGTAAGTACACCTAAAGTTGTCAAGTAGATACTAGAGCTTAGAACACAGACCTATAATACAAGATTATTTATAAATTCAGCAGAACTTCCACATTGTGGGCAGTCTACACTATAGTTTGACTTTGAGGTAAACAGTAGATATGGCTCCAAAACTTTTCAATTGAAAAATAAAAACACTCTTCAACATGTTCGGTTGCTTTTGTTTTTTTTTTTTCAAGACAGGGTCTCTCTGTGTTAGCCTTGGCTGTCCTGGACTCACGTTGTAGACCAGGCTGGCCTCGAACTCACATTGATCTGCCCACCTCTGCCTCCCGAGTGCTGGGATTAAAGGCGTGCACCACCACGCGCGGCTTCTAAACCAACAACTCAGATAATCTGAAATAGTCAATAGAAATTAGTCAAAAATGAAACCTTTGGGTCCTTTCAAAGTCTTGTTGTTTTTTTGTATGTTTCTTTGTTTTTTGCTCTTCTTTCAATGAAAGCTGAAAATCTTAGATCACGGATGTTGGTACAATTTCGTCAAACTAGCTGTCTTAAAGTCCAAACAGGACACTCTTGTTCTCACCAAAAATTGTTGACCAAAAGTCCAAGATTGACCCCCTTTTATAATAATGGAAAATTATGAATTTTTAACACTGAATTTCAAAAACAAGCAGTTCTAGGAGGATTTGGCCTTATACTTTAATCCCACCACTAAGGGGCAGAGGAATGCAAATCTCTGAGTCAGAGGCAAGATGCACCTACAGAAAAAGTTTCAGAATATCGAGGTTTTCTCAGAGAATCAATGCCTCATAAAACAATACTAATGTTGCTGCTGAGGATGTTGGTGCTGGGCATGATGATAGGATCAAACATATGGTGCTAACACCACTTCACACCTGATTTCAGGCCTTCAGTACCACACTTAGAAAGATAATGGAGTAGGATATCTGTGAGGTCCATACAGCTATAGATTCTATAGAGAGATCAAAGAAAGTCTGGAATATATAGACTTTTCCTGGTTCTTAAAAAGTAAGCAAACAAATTATATTCAAAATAAGTTTCCATCACTTAGGTGCAGATTTATACTTTAAAATATAATTTTATATAATCAAGAAGGCCAAGATAATTAAAACAAACAAGAGCTTATGATGAAGACCATGTGGAGACAGAGAGAATCATAGTCATGGCAGCTAGAAGTTAAAAAGAGTACATCCTTCAGGTGGTCACATTCGCATCTACAAAGAATCCTTACAAGCAAACTTACCCTGGATATGAGCAGGCTCTCCCATCTTCCCAGATCCGTGCTGATGGTCTAACCTCTACTCCAGGAATCTGGCCTTAAATAGGTTCTACAATACAGGACCCTCCCACCACCACACCTTTAATCCTCTGACACCTGGCAGACCCTCCCACCCTGTGGCCTTACACTATCTGCAGCCCCACCCTATGGAGACTTGCTGGTTTGCTTGGAACCTCAGAATTAACTCTTTCTTGGCCTAACTCTCTTGCTTCTCCTTCAATCTTAGCTGTTCAGCTCAGAACACATTTGGACTCCACTGATTGGTGACTCCCTCAAGAAACAGGCCTTCCTGCCACACACTGCTAAGCTTTACTGCTGATACTCCTCCTTTTTTCTCTTTGTAAAGATGAGACAGAGTCTGACTACCTAGTCCAGTCTGGCCATCACCTCAAAGAGATCCACCTGCCTATCACTCCTGTGTCCTGCATAAAAGATAGTCAAACCCCCACTTCATTCATTTCCTGATGGGAATTTTCCCTCAGTCTTAGATAATTTGTTCATTCAGTGATTTCAGCCATGATACACCCACTATGACACTATTTCTACATGGGCCATCTAGATCCTAATTCGGGTTCCCTAGAAAATTAGAGCTCTTACCATCCCACAGTTGTTCTTGGATTAATGACATGTGCCATCATGCTCTGTTATAACAAATTCCCATGAACTCCATTTTTAAAATTATTTATTTTTAATTTTATTAATTTATTCAGATTACAACAGATTGTTCTCCCATCACTTGTATCCTCCCACTCTTCCCTCCTTCCCTCTTTCACCCTATTCCCCTCCCCTTGGTCTATGACCCAGGGGAACCACCTCCCCCACTATATGGTCATAGGCTATCAAGTCTCATCTTGTTATCCTGCTTATTCTTTCTTTGAGTGCCACCAGGCCTCCTCAACAAAGGGAGGTATGCAAATATGGTCCACCGGACTTTATGTCAAAGTCAACCCCCCCCTCTCCACATAACTGTGGAGAATGTCCTGTCAATTCAGTAGATCAGGGTAGGGGTCCGATGTTTACTATTGTATTGCACCGCGTTTGTAACAGCAACATTGGATGCTGGCCTAGGGGTAGGCATGAAGACTGAGGATCCACACATAGCAGACATTTGCTCTTATTTCCCTCTAGACATGCCTTCCTCACAAAATTGAATCATTTCTTGTTCTCTCGTCCCTTTTTTCTTTGGTCCTTAAGAATGCAGATTGAATTACTGTCATTTTCATGGTAAACATGGAAAGAGATGCATTAAGAATATAAATTTATATTCTCGACCACAAAGTTGTTGTGTGTGTGTGTGTGTCTCTGTGTGTGTGTTCAACAAAAGATAGGGTTTCTCTGTGTAGCATTGGCTGTCTTGGAAGTCTGTCTGTAGACAAGCTGGACTTGAATGCCCAGAGACTTGACTGCTACCACCACACCTAGCCCCTGTTTTTGTCAAACAAAAAGATTAGGAGATTTATATTGTTTACCTCAGCATCACTCAAGTACAGATTGCAATGAATGTTGAAGTTATCTTACTGCATTTATAAATTACCTTGCATTACAGGTCTGTGCTCCGGGGTCTAGCTTTCATTTGCCATAATTTGGTGTATGTGAATATTTCTTTTATCACAAAAGCTAGAGCCTCATGGAGAGATCATTTTCTTTTGTAGGCTGATTGCTTTTTCTTTAGACAAGGTCTCCTGTAGGCCAGATATTACTTGGGACTGCTTTGTGGTCCAGGCAGGCCCTCAAGGCCTGATCCTCTTTTCTCCACTCCTGAGGCAATACACAGCTGATATGTCAATTAACGGTTTGATGTGTTTTAAAGGTGTGGCAATTAAGTGCTGTGCCCTTCAAAAAAGGTATCCTGGAGAACTTGTAGCTGGTCATTCCCATGGGCAAAATGTGTTGTAATTTCATGGTTCAAATGATGTCCTATGACAAAAATAAAAGTAACTCAAAATATAAATGTAATATATCCTTCTATAGTTTAGGCTGGTGTCCAACTCATAGAGATTCATTGGACTCTGTGTCCTCTTTGATGGTGTTAAAATTCTGCTCTATCACACAGAGTTTGGTGACCTTTCTTGCTGAGATGGAGTTTCCTTAGCCTTACGCCTTCCTACCTGTCTCTCTTTCAGCAATGACAGCTCAACCCAGGCTTCTTTACTGAGTTTATGGACCCAAGTCCCAGGAAGCTTTCTCTAAATCTACAGAAGATTAAAATCACCTCTTAAAGCTGAATGAAAATTTAAGCAAGCAGAGTCTGACCCTTTATACAAGCCTGTCCTTGAACTCAGAGATCTATTTGTCTCTCACTTGAGATTAAACCCATATCTGTATTCCAGCTGAATTCCAAAGATCTAGAATGATTTTGAATGTAAACTCTTGCCAGTAGAGCCAAGTTGTAAATTGAAATTTCTCTATAAGGATGGTGTCAATAACAGTAGGCCTTGTTGGGCTTCCTTTTCAGTACTAAATCTACTGTGTAGTGGGCCATCCTTACTATCTTCTAATCACAGTTTCTATAGGTCATCATCAGCACCACAGGGGCTTGAAGTCCAATTTAGCTCTGTCACTGAGCCTTACATAGATGTTTTGGATACATTTTGTATTAATTTGATAATATATTTATTTTTAATCCTTTGTGGGTATCAGGAAATATTCCTAAGACTTAGTAGAGTAAACCTAGTTCTTCCATGACACAAGTTACCCTAACAATAAGTAGAGAGATTAAACTTTCATATTCACCCAGGCAGAAGTAGTTAAACTGTTAGGAAAGCAACTTCAGGGAGCCTGGGTTGGAGGAAAAGCAGTGCATCCTCTCCAAAAATACATCAGCAGCTGTCTATGGATTCCTATTTACTATACGGCCCATCTGTGACCAAAGAATTTATGATCCAGCCTATACAAGAGCTTTGGGGCCACTGTTGAACTGTAAGGACTCCAATTATCCAGGGAGGAAGATTTAGCATGAAGATTGCTCACTTAGAAATAGCAATATAATGGTGTAATCATGGCTGAAGAGTAGTTGCCAAAATTATCAAAGGGTGAAGAGACAATTCCCCATCAAGAAGTGAGAAACAAAGTGAGTTTTGTGGACTATTCTTTATCCCAGTCTAAAGAGCCAGAGCTAGATCGATCTCTGTGAGATGATGACCAGAGTGGGCTATGTAGGGAGTCTCTGTCTCAATTTTATAAAGAGAGAAAAAAGGAGGAGTCTCAGCCATGTCCATATAGAGAAGGTCAGCTGGGCAGTGTGTTGCATGAAGGCTCATTTCTTGAGGTGGTCACCAACCAGTGGAGTCCCACTGTCTTCTGAGTTGAACCCCTAAGAGTGCAGGAGAGTCAAGAGAGTTGGTCCAAGGAAGAGGTAATTTTGTGGTCCCAAGCAAACCAGGCATCCCAATAAGGTGTGGCTGCAGACAGAGTGAGGCCACAGGGTGGGAGTGTCTGCTGGGCAAGAAGGGATTAAAGGTGTGTTGGTGGGAGGGTCCTGGATGGAGAAAGTATTTAAGGCTTGATTCCTGGAGTAGAGCTTCAAGCATCAGGAGGCATCTGAGAAGATGGGAGATCCGGCTGATACCCAGGGTGAGTTTGTATGTAAGGATTCGGCGTAGATGACTTGAGGACTGTTGGGAGCATGTAATGTTTTCAAATTCTACTTGTAATGAATATGAGTCCTTCTTTTTCCACATGTTCCCCACCACAAAGTATTGTTTGTTTTAATTATCTTTGTTTTTCCAATTATATAAAATAATATTTACAGTGTAAATTTGCATCCATGTGATGACCACCTGTGTTAAAATTTCTTTGGTCTGTTTGCTTACATTTTAGAGATCCTGTAAGTCTATATATTACAGACTGTTTTTGATCTCTCTGTGGAGACCATAGGTGGTTCAAGATCACAGATATCCTCTGACCTCCTCCTTCTAAGTGTGCTATTGAAGTCTGGAGAGCAGGAGTGAGAGGGTGTTAAACCCATCATCAGCAACATCAGTATTTTATTAGGCATGGATTCTCTGAGAAGCCCTGGATATTCTTAACCTTCATCTGTAGATCTATCTGGCCTCAAATTCAGAGAGCCACATTCCTCTACCATATTAGTGGTGGGATTAAAGGTGTATGTCACCAAACTCTCCTAGAACTGCTTGTTCTAAAATTCAAAGTTAAAGTTTTGGTATATTGTAAATTTTTGTTTGTTTGGTTTTTTTTGCTATTTTTTTTTTTTGAGACAGGGTTTGTCTGTGTATCCTTGGCTGTCCTGGACTCGCTTTGTAGCCCAGGATGGCCTCGAATTCACAGTGATTCACTTTCCTCTGCCTCCCGAGTGCTGTGATTAAAGGTGTGTACCACCACTCCAGGCTTTGTGTAAATATTAATAATCTATCTGATCTTGTGTAATCTCCAAAAATATGGATGTGACGGCACAACAAATTAGAGATAGCACCAAAGCACAACATTTTTTAAAAGCATGAATTCAAACAGATTACTGATAGGTTGATAAATACTAGGTATACAAATTACATTGTAGTTTAGGCACGATGGTCATGTCAGGGGTACTTTGATTTCATTAACTACCCCCCCATCACTCATTCTCTCTTTCTCTCTCTCTCTTTTTCTCTGTGTATTGCTATTGTATTTATTTATTTATTTATTTTTACTAATTCATTAGACTGTAATAATCTCTCTGATGCATACAATGACCAGGAAGTTCACCTCAGAGCGCCAAAGAAGAAGAGAAGGCATCGCATTAAATATTCTGAAAAACAAACCTTAGAGCTGCAAACTTATTTTAATAATCGCATGTACCCAAGCAAAGAGCAACGCTTGAAGCTGGCCCAAAATCTTGGAGTGTCAGAGTACCAGATCCAGGTATGACTTTTTCTTGTCTCTCTCTCCCTGCAGCCACAATAGTTCTCCAATTTTCACCTTCACATTTTCAAATTTTCTCGCATTTTGTGCTTGTACAATTCTTGTAGTTGTTATTTGTGGACTGGAGATATCTGTTCATCCAGAGCTGGACTTGGCCTTCAGCTTCTGCATGGGTACTACCCTGGAGCCACATATTCCCATGTAGGGTCTCAGGGACCCAGACATTAATGTTTCTAGTAATGACTCAGAAGATGTAGGTGAAGTTTCCCTAGTTGTTAGTGTCCGGTCCTAGGCATCCGGACTTCCTACCTCTTTTTATGCATCTCCTGCAACTTCATATTGCTAAACTTCTTTTTTTTTTTGTCTTTCCAGATCTGGTTCAAGAATCACCGAGCTAAGTACAAAAAGAAAAATCTCCAGAATATTTCAGGACCTACAGAGAAAATGGAAAGCTCTAAGGATGTTGGTAGATCAACCAGTTCCCAAGGTTGCTCATCTCTTATTGATTCTACCACTGGACCGTCCATGTCTTCAGGCACATCTTGTGTGGGCTCCATTCCCCAAATTTATGCCAGCCTGGAGGAAACTCTCCACATTGAGCAAGGCTCAGAGGGTGCCAGGTGTGGACTCCAAGAAGGCCATTGTGATGGTCAAGCTCCTGCTGCAGGTGCAGGCCCGGGTCATTTTTTAGTAACTGCAGGTGCGAATGACCCAGCAGTAGCTGAAGGCGCCTCAGTTGAATCTACACATTTTACGTAAGCTGCATTCCAAGAAGCAGAGGCTGCTAAAGACTGCAGTCCAGAAGATAAACTGCTCTTGAATCAAATCTTTAATGGTTTAGGTCTATCAGTTGGCTAGATGAATTGAGGTACATCACACCCCCAATGAACACTTTGATTGTGGACTGGTTGAGGCCCGGACATCTGCAAAACAAAGAAGTGGTGTGGTAGGGAAAGTCATCACTCTTAAGACTGAGGGTGTAGATGCACGCTACTCTGTATTAGTTTCATGTCAGTGTTATCCACACACTGAGACTGTTTCTAGCGCTATCTGTAGTATTCTTTACTTGTTGTTGTATTATATATTAAATACCTTAAAAACATTTCAGAAAACATTTTTTAATCTTCTTTTCATTCCAGAATGGCTGATAGATTTACTTTACTGTGTGTGTTTGTGTTTGTGTGTGTGTGTTTGTGTTGTATGTTTGTATCCATAGAAACCTATATCTGGGGCCTGGGAGGGAAGAAAATGGCTTAGGAACTTCTGGGATTATAACCAATGACATTGTTGAGGCAGCATGTGTGTGCTTGCCACTTAAAGCATGTCCTCTGCAGTAAGAACTGAGCTCTCTGATTCCAAGGATTACTAATGGCTTTACATGAACTGTTGGAATAGCTAACAACTTCCAAGATGTATGTTGTCCTTTGCAAAAGGAGCATAGATAAAAGCAATACAACGGCTCACTATCAGCTTCAATCCTATGACCTGTTCATGCCATTGAGGTCAGGGTGTACACTTGCTATGTTTATGTGTAATTCGAATTCTCATATACATAAAATAAACATATATGTAGTAAATAAATGCTCTGAAGGGGACCACATATAAACTAAAACAGATTTTTTCTGTCAAATTGTTTAGTGTGTCCATGAAAACTCATAGCTCTCAGGTATGTCTATGTCATAGGACAAAATTAAGGAATATTTTTTTCTTTTTACACCCTGTTAATTCCAGGAACGAAGCTAGGTAATAACTCGATGGTAAAAGACAGACATGTTGGCTGCCTGCCCTTGTAAGTATTTATCTTGACACATGGCCTCATTAACCTGCCCAATCAGCCCTGCTTTACATCCTGGCTACTTCAGATTTGAGTGACTGATATTCTAGACTTGTATCCAAGACCTGTCTTTGTCACCTTTTTGGGAATGTACACATTGTTTCTAAAGTACCTGTATAGATTCCAGCTACACCAGCAGTAAGGAATTATTTGTCTTTGCCCACATTTTTTCCAGAATGAAATGTCCTTAGTTTAATTGATCTTAACAATTCTGACTAAACAAGATAAACAGTGTGATAATTGATAATCCCAGATCATTCTATTTTTTCAAAATAATTTTTTTTATTAATTTATTCTTGTTACCTCTCAATGGTTATCTCATCCCTTCTATCCTCCCATTCTTCCCTCCCTCCCATTTTCCCCTTACACCCCTCCCCTATGACTGTGACTGAGGGGATTTCCTCCCCCTTTATATGTTCATAGGGTATCAAGTCTCTTCTTGGTAGCCTGCTATCTTTCCTCTGAGTGCCACCAGGTCTTCCCTTCAGGGGACATGGCCAAATATGAGGCACCAGAGTAGGTGTGAAAGTCATACCGCACTCTCCACTGAACTGTGGAGAATGTCCTGTCCATTGGCTAGATCTGGGTAGGAGTTTGAAGTTTCCAGCCTGTATTGTATTTGACTGGTGTGATAGTTTGAGCGGGACCCCTGGACCCAAATCTGCCTATCATAATGTTCTTCTTGTAGGTTTCTAGGACCATTTGGATCCTTTTACTTTGCTATTCTCCCATGCTTCTTACATGTAGAGTGCAAATAGGATGTCCTCCCCTCTGTACCATTTTCCTGGTAAGTGAAGTCTTTCATGGGACTATGAGTATATACCATTTGACTCTTTCTGCTTCTGGGTTAACTCACTCATTATGATCATTTCTATCTCAATCCATTTGTCCACAAATTTCGGAAATTCCTTGTTTTTAATAGCTGAGTAGTATTCCATAGTGTATATGTACCACAGTTTCTTTATCCATTCTTCTACTGAGGGACACTAAGGCTGTTTCCATGTTCTGGCTATTATGAAAAAGGCTGCTATGTACATGGTTGAGCAAATTTTCTTGTTGTGTGCTGGAGCATCTTCTAGGTATATTCCAAGGAGTGGAATAGCTGAGTCTTGAGGAAGCCCTATTCCCAGTTTTCTAAAATAGCCCCAGATAGATTTCCAAAGTGGCTGTACTAGTTTGCATTCCCACCAGCAATAAAGGAGTGTTCCTTTCCCTCCACATCCTCGACAGCATGTGGTGTCCTTGCATTTTTGCAGATCATGCTATTTTATCAATAAAGACTTAGGAGCCCAATGCTGTGGTGAAAACCTGCCAGCTCAGCGAGTCAGAGAAGTCACCCACCTGTATTGCTTGAGCATCTCGAGCATCTAGCTGTTGTTTTACAAAGATAGTGAGGCGTCTAAAAGCTCAGGGACCAAAAGAGACAAGGAGGAGAAATTTTACCAGGGTGCCCAGAATGGAGGGTAACAAGGTACTAAGCCAAGGGGCGGTGGAGAAGCAATTATGGAACCAACTCTGCTCCTGTTCTCGTTGTCTTTCTCTTTTTTCTAAGCCTTCTCTGACCTTGGCCACATTATCTTTGACTACCCCAGAGTGGTCCATATAAAAGCAACACTCTTCTTTGAGGGCAGCACAAAGTCCCCCTTGCTGAAGATGTAGCAAGCCTAGACCTCTCCTACTTTGTAGAAAGACCTCACTGAGGAAGGACAAGGATTTTTCATGGTGGGATATGGCAGCTTTCATCTGCTGTTATAGGGTAACAGGGTAATTGCTGTTATAGGCTCACATTTGGTTCTAAGTAGGGCTTGTTCAGTAACAGGATCCCAGAAGTGGGAAAATGTTCTTCAATATAATATATTAAGTGGAGGACTAATTGAACCAGGATACAAAAGGTGGTCTTACTGTTTTTTAAATGGGGGGAGTATATGAAGGGAGTGAGACCATTGTTACAGGCCCACCAAGTGTAATTACTCAGAAGGATATAATCAGAAAGGGAAGATATCTCGGTGATGGTTATATTACAGAGATGTTGATAGGAGAAGGGAATAACTTTACCTAAACATAACTCTGAGCCTGATAAGGAACTCAAGGATAGCTTGGCGTTATCTAGTTGGGCCCTTTGGCATTTAGAATGATCAAAGGAATTGGAAATGTTTTCAATTACTGCAATTCCTTTATAAAAAAGAGGGTTGGCATCTTGCATAACCAAATTGAATCAGTTAGCTCAGGGTGAGAATGATTTAAAGTCAAGCAAGTGAAGTTAATGATATTCAGTAGCAAATCATGAGTGCTTATCAATTCTACCTTCTGTAGTGGAGTTTCCATGTAGGAGATAGTGCAGGAAGGAACTGCAGTGACCTTTTGATGATTAGAATCACACTTTCTATTTATTTCTAAACTCTGGCTGGCTGCTTTAAATCAGCTGTTCTGGCTGAAACTCCTCTCCTAGTCTCTCAGTCTGAATTTTTCTCATCCTTTTTCTCAATTGTTCTTCTTTGCCTCATAGTATCTTTGGAAATAGGTTATGAACTTATGGATCCTTCTCATTCTCTGTTTTGTGTTGAGCTATGTATAGCTTCCTCTCTCTGAATTTGGTCATTACAAAACTCTCCTAGTTAAACTGCCTGTGAATTCCAGAAACTGAAATGCCAGGAAATGAACTACACTTGACTGCCTCTCACCTAGCAGAGTCACCTGAACTGACTGAAAAGAACTAACTAGAATTCAGACCTCCATGATTGCCTGAGATCTTGGATTAATTGCATGTGTCACCACACCCTATTTATTTTATCTAAAACTTGCTTTATTCTGGGCTCGCCTTTATTCAGAGATCTATTTGTTTGTCCTTGGGATTACAGTTATTTCTGCATTCCAACTGGATTAAGAAGAGCTAGAAGATTTTTGTATGTGATATCTTGCCCGTTCAGCCATATTGTGAACTGAAATTTCTCTGTACAGATGGGATCAATATCAGAGTGCAGAGTGGGCTCTGTTTTCAGTACTAAATCTACTATGCAGTGGGCCACTCTTATTATTCTCTAATGAAAACTGCTGTACATCACCATAAACTACACAGAGGCTTAAGGTCCAGATTAGCTCTGTCACTGAACCTCACCAAGACATTTGTGATAAAATTTGTACCAATTTGATAATGTAGTTAACTTTAATCCTTTTCTAGGTATCAAGAAATCTTGCCATGACTTAGTAATGTAAGGTAGGACTTCCATGACATAGGTTTCCTGAACAAGTAAGAAGATAGATGAAGCTTCCATATTCACCCAGGTAGAAGGAATTAAACTTCCAGGAAACACACTTCAGGGAGGCTGGGTTGGAGTAAAAGCAGTGCATCCTCTCAAAAAATACAACAGCAGCTCTCTGTGGCCACCTATTCATTATAGGGCCAATCTGTGACCAAACAATCCATGATCAGGCCTATGCATATAGAAGATCTTAGGTGCAACTGGAGGACTGTAAGGGATTTAATTATCCAGGGAACATGATTTAGGGTCTAGATGCTCCATGTAGAAATAGCATGATATTGGTGGTATCATGGCTGAAGAGTAGTTGCCAAAATTATCTAAGGCTGAGGAGACAAATCCCTATCAAGAAGTGAGGAACAAAGTGAGTTTCGTGTCTTTTACTCGGTCTAAAGGAGGCAGAAGCAGGTGGATCTCTGTGAGGTGATAGCCAGTCTGGTCTAGGTAGGGAGATTCTGTCTCAATTTCATAAAGAGATAAAAAAGGAGGAGTATCAGCCATGTCAATATAGAGCAGTGAATCTGGGCAGTGAGTTGCATGTAGTCTCATTTCTTGAGGTGGTCATCACCCAGTGGAGTCCACATTTCTTTTGAGTTGAACCCTTAAGGGTGCAGGAGAATGAAGAGATTTTGGCCAAGAAAGAGTTAATTTTTGTGGTTCCAAGCAAACCAGCCAGCCCTATAAGGTGGGGCTGCACACTGAGTGAGGCCTCAGGGTGGGTGTCAGATGGGCAAGAGGGGATTAAGGGTGTGTTGGTGGGAGGGTCCTGGAAGAAGAACCTATTTAAGGCCTCATTCCTGGAGTAGAGCTTCGAGCTTCAGGCTTCAAGAGGGATCTGGGAAGATGGCAGAGCCTACTGAAACCCAGGGTGAGTTTTCTGTGTAGATGAGAATGTGACTGCCTGGAGGCTGTATTCTTTTCAACTTCTAGCTGCAATGAATATAAGTCTCTCTTTCTCCACAGGGTCTTCATCACATGATTTTTTAAAAAAATTATCTTGACCTTTCTGATTATATAAAATAATATTTTAAAATGTTAGTTTGTATCCATGTGATGGCTACCTATGTTTAATATTTGTTTGTTTATTGGTTTCCTTTTTACTAATCCGGGAAGTCTATATATTCCAGACTGTCTTTGATCTCTCAGTGGAGTCCATAGTTGGAAGGACCTCATAGATATCCTACTACCTCATGCTTCTAAGTGTGGGAATAAATGCCTGAAAGCAGCAGTGAAGGGGTGTTAAAAGCACGTGTTTAATATTTATCATCTTCCCCATCACCACTGCTAGCAGCAGCAGCGGCAGCAGCAGCAGCAGCAGCAGCAACAGGCACAGTCTGGATTCTCTGAGGAGACCTGGATATTCTGAAACTTTCTCTGTAGACCCATCTGGCCTCAAATTCAGATATCCACATTCCTCTGCCTCTTTAGTGGTGGATGAAAGTTGTAATTCACCATGTCCTCTGGCAACTGCTTGTTCTTGAAATTCAATGTTAAAATTTTAGTATGTTGTAAATACTAATCATCTATCCGATTTTGTTGTTTGAGAAAACATTTCTTTGAAGAAGACACACCAATGCCTAAGCTTTACAAACATGGAACCAATTTCAGAACAAAGTAGAGATACCACCAAAGTACAATGTAAAAAACCATAATTTTGTACATGTTACTTACATGTTGAAAAACACTGGGTTGGCCTGGCATGGTGGTGTACGTCTTTAATCCCAGAACTCAGGAGGCAGAGGCAGGCAGATTGCTGCAAGTTCGAGGCCAGCCTGGTCTACAAAGTGAGTTTAGGACAGCCGAGGATACAGAGAGAAACCCAGTCTTGAAAAAAGTTCTCACTCTGTATAAGAAGGATACTTTAATTTAGGCACAATGATCATGTGAGGAATAGTTGAGTTTCATTACCTCTCTCTCTTTCTCTCTCTCTCTCTTTTGTACTTACTAATTAGCTATTATTTTTATAAAAACGAGGGAGTAGATATTCCCAGGCTACAGATTAAGGAAGAATTTGGAGTGGGGAAGAATGTTTGGTGTGTTTGAGGAAAAGGCTTTCTGTGTTATCCAGCTGTACTGGAAAGTGACAGCCTGGACCTCTCAGTGGTCATCCTGTTTTAGCAACTTGTCTCCTAGGATTAAAGGAAGGCTCTATGCCATGTGATTAAAATATTTTGTACAACATTCTTTTAATAATGGGTCAACTCTCGTTGTGCTGTGACTTACATATGTAGTTTTAATATTCTCCATTAAAAATGACTATCTTCCCATCATTACATCATGTAAGGGACAATATAAATGTATATATAACACAATCAATATATATATTAACATACATGGCATGCTTAATATCTTGTTTCATTCATATAGAGTATACTGTATGAATTCATATATGCATACTGTGGTGAGAATTGTTACTTTTAAAGATTTATTTACTTACTATGTTTAAAATGTTCGGCCTGCATGTGTTCTATCCTAGCAGAAGAGGGCACCAGATCTCATTATAGATGGTTGTGATCCACCATATGTTTGTGGTGAATTGAATTAAAGACCTGTGGAAAAGCCCCAATGCTCTTAAAATCTTAGCATTCTCTCCAGCCCTGGTTGTAATCATTGACTCTAATGAATTTTTTCTTTGGTGAGCTTCATATGTATTTGATTTTTACATTTTTCTTATTTAATCAATTTACAGCCTGATCACAGCCCCTTCCATTTTTACTTCTCAGCCCAGTTCTCATGAGCCCTCCCATCATTCTCCTATCCCCATCTCCATAGAGAAGTAGAGTCCCCTGTGGTTATCAACACAGGTGGGCATATCAAATTACAGAAGGACTGAGGGCATCTTCTGCCAATGGGCCCAGACCAGGCAGTCCAGCTATGGGTAAGGGACCTAAAGGCAAGCAACAGAGTAAGAGACAATCTTTGCTCCACTTGATAGTGGACACACATCTAGAACAAGCAGCATATCTGCCTCAAATGGGAAGTAAGCAGCCTTAGTAGAGCCCATTTGTTCTTTGTAGTTGGTGTTGTGGTCCATGTGAGCCACCATGGACCCAGTTAATTTGCTACTGAAGGTGTTCTTCTAGTGCCCTGACGTTTCTGTCTGCCTCAATCCTTTCTCTCCCTCTTCACAGGACTCCCAGAGCCCCACTTGTTTTTAGGCTGTGGGTCTGTGAATCTGTTTCCCTCATCTGATGGAAGAGCCTTTCATAAGACAGTCATGCTAGGCTCCTCTCTGTAATTTTAGCAGAGTATTATTAGAAGTTTTAGAGGTATGCTGTCTGTGATGGGGTGGATCTCCAGTTGGGCCAGTCCTTGTTTTTCAGTCCCACAATCTCTGTTCGATCTTGATCCTACAATTCTTTAGGTTGAAGCCATTGTGGGTTGAAGGATTGAGAGAATTATTCTGAAAATGATAGAAGCTTATGTGGGGTGGCTGTAGAGATTAGGAAGAGCTGGGGATGGAGAAATAATGAGGTTAAATACATATTCACATTAATAACTGACTGGTTTTATTTTGAGGAATGGTTTTCTCTAATTTCCAGCTGTATTGTAAAGTCTTATGTTGAACAGCATATCCTGTAACTCAGAGAGGTCCTCCTGCTTTTGCAAGGTGACTCCTAGGATTATATGTTGTCCATATATCATGTGATTAAAATAATTTCACAAACAGTTTTTCAAAAAAAACAGTAATTGTTTTTTTGGGTTCCAAAGTTGACTTACCCGATAAAGGCACTTGAAGAGAATAGATTTGAAATATGTCCACTCTCATAAACATGTGGCTTCTCAACCCCAATATGATATAAAAGCGAAATTACAACATTGAAAGACACCTCCATGAACCTTCTGAGTAATTAAGGCTGAAGGTGCTGGTATGGAAACAAGAATGAGGCCTGAATGTTTCTCTACAAAGACGACATTGGCTCTGACTTGCTTCTAGCCATGCCTTCACCACAAAACTCAATCATTTTCTGATTTCTCCTTTTTTATTCAATCACCAACACTAGTAAGAGGAATAGATCTTAAGCATAGTAAAAATGGAAAGAGATGTCTTAATAATATGAATTTATAGTCTCCATCCTTGGATTTTTTCAAAGAAAAGCTCTTGTCTCAGTCCTGGGTGTACTGGATATCACTCTGTAGTCTAGGCTTATCTTAAGCTGAGAATTCTCCTCCTGCATTTATGAAGGAGTTGGGATTACAGGCTGTCATTCCACTTCTGACCCTTATGTAATTTTGATAACACTAAGAGCCTATGATTGTTTTTCTCATTTGTAAACCTAGAGACTCACCTCGAGAATTTATCTGTTGTTTGAATATTTTATCTTTAGAGCTCCTCACAGGTTCCCCAGTTCAAGAATGTATTCCAGGAGGACCACATTGTAGTAGGCTTCCATATCCACCAGTATCTCAAGTTCTGCCGTTTAATTCATCCTACCCAAGATACTTAGGACCCAAAAGGTTTCAAGGCTTTCATCCGAATTTCCAAATGTCTTCAAATGCACTCATGGACACAGGTTTTCAAATGCCACAAGAGCATGCAAGGAATGTATGTCTCCAAAGGACTAAATATCCTCTAGTGCCCACAGGATTTCCTACACAATCAAGCCTCCAAAGACATCCAGTTTTGACAAGCAACTTAGAGCACCAAATGTCTCAAAGTTTTCTACTTTCTGGAGGATCCCGGAATCAGACGCATCTCGAAAGGCATCTACGATTTCAAGGCAATCAAAATCTCTACAAGTCCCAAAGGGCCCTAGAGGCTCAAGCAACCACCGAAACATCATGTCTCCAATGGGAATCAGAATATCAAAGATACCAAGTTCCCCAGGTATCCTTTGGATCTTCAAGTAAACCATGTATCCGTATGGACCCAGATCTTGGAGGGAGCTCAAGCCTGCCAACATCAGGAACTAACCCAGGTCACTCAATACCCCAGATGCCCTCATATTCCTCAGAACGGTCTGAGAATTACAGTACTCCAAAGCAGAAAAAGAGGCGTCGCATTAAGTACTCCGAAGAACAAAATCGCCGGCTGCAAGACTATTTTGATGAGTGCATGCACCCAAGGAAAGAGCAACGTGAGGAGCTGGCCGAAAATCTTGGAGTGACAGAGTACCAGATCCAGGTATGACTTTTTCTTGACTCTCTCCCCCTGCGACCAATCCATTTCTCCAGTCAGCACCTTCACTGTTTTGGAAATCCCTGTCAGTTTGTGCTTGTACAATCCTGGGAGATCATGACATAGGTTTTGACTGTAGATGTTTGTTCATCCAGGGCTGGACTTGGCATGCAGCTTGTGCATGGGTAGTGCCCTGGAGACACATTATTACTATGTAGAGTCTCAGGACCTAGACATTTATGTTTCTAGTAAAGACATAGAAAATCTAGGTGGTTACCCTAGTTTTTGAGTGTTAGGTGGTATCTATCCTGACATCGTACCTCTTTTTAGGCATCTGCTGCAACTTCCTATTCTGAGCCAGGATGACACACGCAGGTCTTCCTATAACTTCTCTTTTTGTGTTTCCAGATCTGGTTCAAGAACCGCCGAGCTAAGTACAAACAGAAAAATCTCCAAAATGTTTCAGAACAACCAGAGAATATGGAAAGCTCCAAGGATGTTGATGGATCAACCAGTTCCCATGGTTGCTCATCTGTTCTTGACTCTGCTACTCAAGAGTCCATGTCTTCAGGGACATCTTGTGTGGGCTCCATTCTCCAACTTTACCCCAGTCTGGACGAATCTCACTCTGCTACTGAAGAGTCCTTGTCTTCGGGGACATCTTGTGTGGACTTCATTCCCCAACTTTACCCCAGTCTGGATGAATCTCACTCTGCTATTGAAGAGTCCGTGTCTTCAGGGACATCTTCTGTGGACTCCATTCCCCAACTTTACCCCAGTCTGGAAGAATCTCACTCTGCTTTTGAAGAGTCCGTGTCTTCAGGGACATCTTGTGTGGACTCCATTCCCCAACTTTACTCCAGTCTGGAAGAATCTCTCCACAATGAAGAAGCCTCAGGGACTGCCAGGTGTGGATGCCAGGAAGACCATTGTGATGGCCAAGCTCCTGTTGCAGCTGCAGGCTCTGATCATTTCCTAGTAACCACAGCTCAGAAGGACCCAGCAGTAGCTGAGTGCGCCTCAGCTGAAGTTTCACTTCCTATTGAAGCTGTACTCCATGAAGAAGATTATGCTTAAGCCTCAAATCCAGTTAGCAAGGAGCTCTGGGAACAAATCCTTAATGATCCTGGGGTATCAGAGGATTGGCTGGATTTTGATACATCACTCCTATAATGAACACTTTGACTCTGGAGTGGATGAAGCCCAGAAATCTGTAATACAAAGAAGAGGTGTGGTAGTGAAAGCCGCCAGTCTCAAGACTGAGGGGACAACTGTCAGCTGTACTAGTTTCATTCCTGTGCTATCCACAGAGTGATAGTGTTTCAAAGGCTACCTATAGTATTCATCTCTTATTTTTGGAATTTACATTAAATAAAAGTAGAAAACATCTTTTTATGATCTGTTTTTTCCAGAATGTGTGTGTGTGTATGTGTGCCAGTGTGTGTGTGTGTGCACGTGTGTGTGTGTTGTGTGATGTGTGCCTGTATCCTTATAAACTTACACCTGGAGCCTGGGAGGTCAGAAAATGTTTTAGGAGCATCTGGGATTATAACTACTGACAGTTGTGAGGCAAAATATGTGTGCTTGTAACTTAACTCAAGTCCTATGCAGTAAGAACTGAGCTTATTGTTTCTAAAGATTAGTAATGGCTTTGCCTTTTCAGTAAGAATGCCTAATAATGGCCGTGGTGTTCTTACTCCTTTGTAAAAAGTGTTATCATTTTAAAATTTGTCTTTCATGTGCCAGTAGGTAACAGCAATAAAATGGCTCTCTATCAGCTTCAATTCTATTTATAGTGGCTACTACATTCTATTCATGCCATTGGGGACAGGATGTACACATGCTAAATTTATATGAACATAGGATGCTCACGTACATAAAATAAAAGTAATATGTGTACTAACTAAATTCTCTGAAGTAGGCCATTTAAAAACTACAACAGATTTAATTTGTGAAAGTTTAGTGTGTCCCTGAGAGCTCCTAGCTCACAGGTGTGTAGATGTCATAGTTCAACATGCAGGACTAGTTTTTCTCTTTATACCCTGTGAGTCCTAGGCATAAAACACAAGGCTTGGTCATAAACTCCATTATGAAAAGACTCACCTGTAGGCCCTCTACCCTTGTAATTATTTATTTTGACTCATGGTCTCATTAACCTTCAAAATCTGCCCTGCTTTGCATCCTGGCTTCTTCAGATTTGAGTGACTGGTATTCCAGACCTGTATCCAAGCCTTTTATTTCTTTGTCAGCTTTTGAGGATTATACACAGTATTTCCATAGTAGCTGTTATAGGTTTGCAGCCACACCAGCAATAAGTAAATATTTGTCTTTGCCCACATGAACAATAAACAAGTCCTTCACTTGCTTGGTTAGAGTTACTCCTAGATATTTTATATTGCTTGTGGTAGTCGGGAAGGGTGTTGTTTTCCTAATATCTTGCTCTGCATGATTGTCATTTGTATATAGGATGGCTACTAACTTTTTTTGAGTTAATTTTGTATCTGGCCAATTTGCTGAAGGTGTTTCTCAGTTGTAGGAGTTCTCTAGTGGAATTTTGGGGGTCACTTATACACACTATCATATCATCGGCAAATAGGGATAATTTAACCTCCTCCCTTCCCATTTGGATTCCCTTGATCTCCTTTTTTTGTCTTATTTCTCTGGCTAGAACTTCAAGAACTAGATTGAAGAGATATGGAGAAAATGGGCAGCCTTCCTCGGTCCCCGATTTTAGACGAATTTCCTTGAGTATCTCTCCATTTAATTTGATGTTGGCTATTGGCTTGCTGTATATAGCCTTTATTATGTTTAGATATATGCCTTGACTCCCTGATCTCTCCAAAACTTTAAACAAGAATGGGTGTTGGATTTAGTCAAGTCATATTTCTGCATCTAAGGAGATGATCATGTAGCTTTTTCTTATAGTTTGTTTACATGGTGGATTACATTGATAGCTTTCCATATATTAAACCATCCCTGCCTGCCTGGAATGAAGCCTAGGTGGTCAAGGCGAATGATAACTTTGATGTATTCTTACTTTCATTTTGCTAGTATTTTATTCAGTATTTTTGCATCAATGTTCATAAGATGGTTTATGGACATTTTCAGTATCTCTGTGAGGCAGGACATTGGGGACACCTTCAATTATCTTTTCAACAGCCCAGTGACTGCCTGGACCAAGCACTGTGACCGTGGTAGAGCAAAATATGAGCACATAAGACCTCGTGGCTCTCAGTCTCCCTTACCACAGTTTTGTGGTACAGCAGGATTCCCAGCACAAAGGGTTAAGGTCTAAGTCTTCCTATGTCTGCATTGTTGTTAGACTTGTACTGTAGGGAGATCAAGTGGGATTTTGTTTCGGCAGGTGAATAATATCCAACATTCAGTGAGACTATAATCCAGTGTAATTTCTCCAGTGCATGTGTAACTGAGCTGATTGGTCCACAAGGGAGGGAGGGACCATGTCTAACATGTCAATGAGTCCTTATCCAAACAGCTGCTTCTGACTGAGGACACAGACAGCCCAGAACCTGGCACTGTCTGAGGTCTTTTCTCCTCTCCCATATGATCTGTACATATAAATAAGGATCTTAGTAAGTAATGTGCAGTCGGCAACAGTTTTCAAGCAGAGGCCTTAAGGGTGAAGTTTAAGGCCACCAAAGCCAAGAACCATGTTGGTTAAAGATGGGAGATCTGACAACTATGGAAGTAAATGTGAGAAATGGAGGCCTCATTTCACAGGAGAGCCTGTTCATTCACTCTCCAGGACACTATTGATGGTGAAGATCATCACTGCTTTTGGGATTGCCGTTGGCATCTGAGTTAGTGCTAATGTGGAGAAGATGGATCTGACGAGGGTGAGAAATGGAAACTGTGCTCAGAACCCTGGCTCTGACAGGAAACAGAGCTGGAGGAAATGGTGTAGGCAATTACACCTCCTGCATTCTGTCCATGGTGCTTGGTGGGGTGCTGACTTAGGTGAGGTGTCAGGATGCTTTAGAAGCCAGCTTCTCCCTTTAAACCTGAGACACCATCATGGGGAACAGGTGGTACTCATGCCTAGCACAAAGAGACAGAAGGAACTGTGCAGGTGACAATGTACATCCCAACCAGTTTAGGTCCCCAAACAGAATGGCTGTGAAGGAAAAACTGCCCATTCCATGTGGAGAAAGGGGCAGGGTGAAAATAGCCACAACAAATATAAAAAAACCAGCTACGCATACAACTCATTTATAGTACAAGTTTTTCTTCCTGTGTTTTTAAAGTTGCTATCACCAGCTGTTTAGGATAAGCAAATAAAGCACGTTAATATTAGTTGATCAGCTCATGGTAAAATTTCTAGTCTAACTTCTCACGGGAATATATGTCCTAGGAGTAACAGAGATAGATAGATAATGTAAAAATTGATAAATTGGTGATCTTCAAAACCCCCATACACCTACAGAAAATGGCTATGACATAGACATATTTGTGATAATGGGGATGTCCATGGTAAAAGCTTTTCTAAGTATTTTTCCTTATGGAGTCTGACTGAGGGAGAGAGTCTGTGATGACCTATAAACACATCCATAGTTTGGAAAAAGAGCTGAAAATTCAAAGGTGTTATTTTTCCATGAGAGAGATTCCTAGAATGCTCCCCTACCTCCTTTCTCCATGCTGAGTTTCCAAACTGCCAGCCTCTATGAAACTAAGCCTTGTCCAGTTAAATGCTTTCTTTAGTCAGAATTGCATTGATCATGGTGTCTCTTCACAGAATAGAGACTCACCAAGACACTTGCCTTTGGGATGGAGAGATGTCTGAGAGTTTGAGCACCGAGGCTGCTCTTCCAGAGGTCCTGAGTTCAATTCCCAGCAACCACATGGTGGCTCCCAGTCATCTATAATGAGACTTGGTGCCTCTTCTGGATTACAGGCCTTCATTCAGGCAGCACCCTGTATGTAAATTGCCTTCTATTAAATTCTCCTAAGCTGAGGCTAAAGCATAGAGTCCTCAACATACTAGGCTGGGTATACTATTATGCAGATATATCCTCAGCCCCTCACAGGTCCTCTATCACTGAGCCACAGACCCAACTCCTCACTGGGGATTCTAGGTAGGGGCTCCCCAAAAAGCCATGACTCTTTCGCTCACTGGGAGAGTCTAGGGAGGAACTCTACCACTGAGCCATGGCCCCTGGCTATCAGTGTGAGATCTAGGAATGTCCTCTGCACCTGAGCCATGATCCCAATACCCAGCTGATATTCCTGCAAGGAGTTGGTTTTTGAGTGTCCTCTCATTGACAGCTGCTAGCAGAGGAGTCACACACTAAACATCACAGTTCAAAAGGGGGAAATAGGTCCATGTGAGTCTCCATAGAGCATACAAGAAGAGACATCTATATGGATAAACAGGCACTGGCAGCTTGTGCTGAGAAGTGGCTAATACCTGTAGATTTCTGTTTTCCTCAGGAGGGATGGCGTTACTCTTTCATTTGAGTTTGGCGGTTGCGTTTCTAACTCCCCTGCATCAGGGAGTTATCTGGACAGGAAATGCAGTTCTGCAAGCCAGGTACTGGGAAGTCTTTCCAGGTAATGACTGCTCTCGATGGAAACAGGTTAAATCATCCCACACAAATGCATGAAAATACTGATGGTAAGAAAACAAAATGAGCAGGAAGCTCTGCAGAAAACCTGACATCATCTCTTAGGACACAGAGATCGGAGAGAAATTGTGCAGAAAACTATTGCTACTTAGTTGAAGAACACCTCCTGTATAAAATATGGGTCTAGTTCTAGCCCTCCAAAGGACACCTGCAAATCCCCAGTCATTGTCCTAACTAAGCCTGATATCACGTTGATTTTGAGGAACAGCAGAACCTTGGAGGCTGATCCTGAACTAGTGTAGCACTAAAGCAAGAAAGGCTATCTCCTGAGAAATGGCTTTTCACCTCAAGGAAATACACCTTGTTACATAGATGATGTATACACACACTGTGTACACACACACACACACACACACACACACAAATATATACATCTATAATAGGGTCTTATGACCTCTTCTGGTATGCAGATATCCATGCAATTACAGCATTCATAAACATAAAAGAAATATCTAAACATATTTTTGTAAAGAGTTCGGGGGAACAGAACATTTCTGGGAGTCCCAGCACGACATACTAGGCTCTGCCACTGTCTCTAGACACTAAATAGAGGTGAGGCATGTTGGGATTTAACACAGACACATTGGGCAGGCTGAGCCCAAGGATGGAAACCCATCCTCTGGGTATCAACATACTAGTTTTAAATTTTCAGTGTGTGTGTGTGTGTTTGTGTGTGTGTGTGTGTGTGTGTGTGTGTGTGTGTGTGTGTGTACACTTAAGTGTTTATAGCATTCATCAAATTAGCAAGGTGTATTTGCTTCAGGGGAAAAGTTTTTCAGGTTATAGCCTTTCTTTCTTTAGTTCTGTGCTTGTTTGAGATCTGTTTTCAAGGCTTTGCTGTTCTTCAAAATCATAGTGACTTCAGTCTCAGGACCATGAATGGCGATTTGCACTTGCCATTTGGAGGGCTGTTTAGTGAGACCCTGTTTCAGGAAGCCTAACACTTGTCAGGTGATGGTGGTGGAAGCCTTTAATCCCAGCCCTGAAGATGAAGAGTCAGAGAAATCTCTGTGAGTTTGAGGCGAGCCTGGTCTACAGAGCTAATTCTAGGACATCCAGAATTATACAGAGAGATCCTCTGTTTTAAAAATGAAAAAGCCCAACCAAACAAACAAAAAATGTTGTTTTGGGTGACATGTCCAGAGCATACAGCACTGTAAGAAGACCCTGATTTGGATACCAGCATCCACATAGTGGCTCACAGTTGCTTTTAATTTCAATCCCAGGGAATCCTATGCCCTCTGTGGGCACCAGAAGACAGGACACATACAGAGACTCAGATACACATAGAAAACAGCAGCTGGAGTAGCTATCAGAGACTGAGGTGAATCATCACGGGCTTCAGTTTTCCCAAATAAAAGATCTCTTGGGGCCCCTGTGGCAGGGCCTCACCACCTCAGTAACAGCTGCCCTGTGTCCACAGGCTGTGGGGGAAGCATTCTGAAGTCCACCATCATGACTGTCTTTGGGATATTAGTTGCCATTGCCATAGTCTGTGCCAAAGGATCCTCCCATGGCTGTGTTCAAGGCTGCAGAGGCAGTCCCCTGCAACTTCCTGCTGCCTGTGGCTGAGTTCATGGGAGACAGGACTGTGGGAAACCAGATTTCAGATTCTGGAAACAAACATTATCGGGCACCTGTCCATCTACTTGATATGTGGAGAAATACTTATGTGTCTGTCTGAGTGTGTGTACAGATGTATGTACGTATGTATGTACATATGTATGTATGTAGGTATGTATGTATATATGTATGCTTGTGGGTTTTTAAAAATACAGTCTCGTCTCATGTACGGCTGTCTGTCCTGGAACACTGTATGTAGACCAATTCTGCTTGGAATACACAGAGATTCCTCAGCATCTGCCTCTCAAGTCTCAGATTAGAAGTGAGTTCAAGGCCAGCCAGGTCTACATAGTGACTACATGACAGCCGGCGCTACACAGTGAAACCCTATCTCATAAAAATGAAAACAAACAAACAAACAAAACAAGAAGTGAGCCCTGCAGGGCCTGGCTGTCAGGGTTAATTTAGGAACAGGGTAGCATGTAACAAGCTGGCTTCAAACATTCAGTGTTGGTGAAGCTGGCCTCAAGCTAGTTCTTCTACCTCCACCTGCAGGATATTGGGTTTCCAGGCTGACACCACTATGCCTCATTTTGTATCTTTGTTTTAATTCTTGTTGGGGCTCAGGTGAGTTGTATTTTAGTGGCTCCCACTTTCACTGTATGAAATAACACCTGGAGTGCTAGGTATTGATTTCACGTTGAAAAACAGAATTTTTTGGCTTAGAGTGTTTTTTTTTTTTTTGGTTCACCATGTCATGAGCTGCCTAAATTCATTTTTTCTTTTCTTTCCTTCTTTTTCCCCCCTGAGGCATGGTCTCTGTATGTAGCTGTGGCTGTCCTGCAACTTAATTTGTAGACACTTTCTCTTTACTATGTTTTAACTGATAAATAAAATCTTCGACAGTGTGTGGGTGTGTCTGTGTGTATGTGTAGAGCTGTGAGTGGCAGTGCTGCTGTGTACATAAGGATAGCTAGCCTGGGAGTTGTCAGTTCTTTGCCCTCCACCTCTGATGTCTAGAAGTGCTTGGGTCACACATGGATTCACACACTGTATCCATGTGTATATTGGTTCTGAGGACCCTCCAACATTGTGACTTTTCCCAGTTCCCTCTTAGTGTTTTATTTTACAAATTAATTGTATTTGTACAATTTAATGTGTGTGTGCGCAGAGTTCGATTTCAAGTGTTCCTGGAGATCAGAAAAGTGTAAGGGGTCCCTGAGTCAGAAGTCTTAGGTGCTGAGAACCACTAGAGATTCGTTTCCAAGAGCAGAATATGATCTATACTGGGGCCCTTGGAGCTAAATGTTGTGAACAGGTTCATGTGTGAGCTGGGGACAGAACTGAGGTCCTCTGTAAGAGCAGCCAGGGCTCTTAGCCGCAGAGCCATCTCTACAGTCCCATGAAATATTTAATGTATCTTAAAAATATATTTAGCCAGGTGATAGTGGCACAAGCCTTTAATCCCAGCACTTGGGAGGGAGAAGCAGGCAAACCTCTCAGGTTGAGGCCAGATTGGTCTACAAACTGAGTCCAGGACACAGAGAAACACTGTCTCAAACAACCAAAAAAAAAAAAAAAGGACATGTATCACCACTATTTGTCTCCTCTCTCTCTCTCTCTCTCTCTCTCTGTCTCTCTGTCTCTCTGTCTCTCTGTCTCTCTGTCTCTCTCTCTCTCTCTCTCTCTCTCTCTCTCTCTCTCTCACACACACACACACACACACACACACACACACACACACACACACATTCTCTCTGGCACTCTTCTTTCTTTTTTTGTTTTTTCTTTTTCTTTTTTGATGTGGGTGAGACAGAGTCTCTCTCTCTTTTTCTTTTTTTTCCCCAAAACAGGGTTTCTCTGTGTAATCTGTCCTGAAATCGGTTTGTAGACCAGGTTGGCCTTGAACTCCCATATATTCACCTACCTCTGCTGGGATTAAAGGCATGCACCACCACATGTATGTCTGGTGCCTGAGTGAGAAACAAGCTCTAAAGCAGTGAGCTCTACTTCCAGAATTACTGAATTTTAGATAAAACCCCAACTCAGCCTAGAATTAGAACTGGCTGCCTTTTATCCCAGCCCTAGGGAGGTAGAGGTTGATGGATCTCTGTGAGTTCAAGGCCAGCAAGGTCTGCAAAGTGACTTCAAAAACAGCCAAGATACAGAAGAACCTTGCTGGAAAAAATGTAAAAACAAGCTCTGAGTTTGAAACCAGCCTCCTCTACCTAGCAAGTTCAGAACAGTGAAGGCTACACAGAGAAACGCTGTCTTGACAAACAAAACAAAACAAAACAAAACAAAACAAACCGACAATAACAAAACAAACAAAAACCAATTGCAAAAAACCCACCAAGCCAAAACTGGTTCTGTAGAGTTTGCAATGGAATAGATTTATCCTCCTGGATTAGGGAGGGTTTGGGGAGTGGCAAGTTGATGGAGAAGATAAATTGCCAAGTCCTGGAAGGAGGAGCTCACAGTCTCTCAGGATCCAGAGCGCACATCCCATCCAGGAACAAACCACTGGGAGACAGGATGCCCCGTGAGTAAAGGGCAGGAGCCAGAATTGGGGTGCAGATGGCTGTGGCTGTGACAAAGACGTGAGGTGTTCTCCTTCTCCTGGGGTTCCAAGCTAGGTCCCATGGGGGCCACACATTTCTTTTTCCCTACCCTTCTTGACTTCTGGTAGTGTGTTGTAATTTTCTGCTTCTTTTTCCTACTGAGTCTAGAGTCCATGGTGTCACCTGTGTAAGGAGGGTTCCACAGCTGAGCCATGCTCCAGCTCTCTGCTCAATATTTTAATTAATACCAGTATGTGTTTGTGATTGTGGGATTTTGAGTGTTCCAGGAGACCTGAAGAGGGTGAGGGGTTCCTGAGGTCCTCTGTAAGAGCAGCCAGGGCTCTTAGGCACAGAGTCATTTCTACAGTCCCATGAAATATTTAATGTACCCTTAAACATATATTTAGCCAGGTGGTAGTGGCACATGCCTTTAATCTCAGCACTTGAGAGGCAGAAGCAGGCAAATCTCTTGGGTTTGAGGCCAGATTGGTCTACATAGTGAGACCAGGACAAAGAGAAACCCTGTCTCCGAACAACCAAAAACAAACAAACAAACAAAATAAAATCGTGTGTCACCATCACTTATCTCCTCTTTCAATCTCTCTCTCACATTCTCCCTCCCTCCCTCTCTTTTTTCTTTCTTTCTCTTTTTTGGTGTGGGTGAGACAGAATCTTCCTCCGTTCCTATATCCCTCCCTCTGTCCCTTCCTCTCTCCCTCCCTCCCCCCCTCTCTAACTCTCTCGCGCGCGTTTTTTGAGATAGCGTTTCTCTTTGTAATCTATCCTGGACTTGCTTTGTAGACCAGGCTGAGTTTGAATTGACATAAATCCACCTGCTTCTGCCTCTAAGTGCTGAGATTAAAAACGTGCACCACCACACCCAGCTTGGGACAGAGTCTCTATGTAGCCCTGTGTGCCATGGAACATCCTTAGTAGACCAGTTTGGCCTCAATATCTGAGAGATTCACCTGCTTCTGCTTCCTGAGTGCTGGCATTAACCATGGGTGTCACAATGCCCTGCCAATTTACTAGAGGACTGTGTGAAAGCAGATTTCAGATTCTGGAAACATATATTATCTGGGCACCTGTCCATCTACTTGATATGTGGATAAATACATATGTATCTGCTTGTGTGTATATATGTATGTAAGTATGTATGCTTGTGTGTGTGTTTTTTGTAAATAGAGTCTCATGTAGCCCTGTCTGTCCTGGAACTCTGTATGTAGACCAATCCTGCTTGGAATACACAGAGATTCCTCTGCATCTGCCTCTCAAGTGCTGGCATTAGAAGTTAGCCCTGCCGGGCCTGGCTGTCAGGGTTAATTTAGAAACAGGGTAGCATGTAGCAGGCTGGCTTCAAACATTCAGAGTTAGTGACGCTGGCCTCAAACTAGTTCTTCTACCTCACCTGCAGGATATTGGGATTACAGGAACGACACCACTATGCCTCATTTTGTAACTTTGTTTTCACTCTTCCTCGGGCTCAGGTGAGTTGTATTTTAGTGGCTCCCACTTTCACTGTATGAAGTAACACTTGGAGTCCTAGGTATTGATTTCATGTTGAAAAACAGAATTTTTTGGCTAAGAGTGTTTTTTTTTTTTTTTTTGTTCACCATGGCATGAGCTGCCAAAATTCATTTTTTCTTTTCTTTCCTTTCTTCCCCTTCTTTTTCCCCCCTGAGGCATGGTCTCTGTATGTAGCTGTGGCTGTCTTTGAATTTACTTTGTAGACACTTTCTCTTTACTATGTTTTAACTGATAAATAAAATCTTCGACTGTGTGTGTGTGTGTGTGTGTGTGTGTGTGTGTGTGTGTGTGTTTGTAGAGCTGTGAATGTCAGTGCTGCTGTGTACATCAGGATAGCTAGCCTTAGAGTTGTCAGTTCTTTGCCGTCCACCTCTGATGTCTAGAAGTGCTTGGGTCACACATGGATCCACACACTGTATCATGTGTATATTGGTTCTGAGGACCCTCCCTCATTTTGACTTTTCCCAGTTCCCTCTTACTGTTTTACTTTTAAAATTAATTGTATTTGTACAATTTTATGTGTGTGTGTGGGGAGTTTGATTTCAGGTGTTCCTGGAGATCAGAAGAGTGTTATGGGTCCCTGAGTCAGAAGTCTTAGGTGCTGAGAACCACACGAGATTCGTTTCCAAGAGCAGAATACGATCTATACTGGGGCCCTTGGAGCTAAACGTTGTGAACAGGTTCATATGTGAGCTGAGGACAGAACTGAGGTCCTCTGTAAGAGCAGCCAGGGCTCTTAGCCGCAGAGCCATCTCTACAGTCCCATGAACTATTTAATGTACCTTTAAAATATATTTAGCCAGGTGGTAGTGGCACAAGCCTTTAATCCCAACACTTAGGAGGCAGAAGCAGGCAAACCTCTCAGGTTGAGGCCAGATTGGTCTACAAAGTGTGTCCAGGACACAGAGAAACACTGTCTCAAACAACCGAAAACAAAAAAAAAGAAGACATGTATCACCACTATTTGTCTCCTCTCTCTCTCAATCTCTCAATCTCTCTCTCTCTCTCTCTCTCTCTCTCTCTCTCTCTCTCTCTCTCTCGCACTCTTCTTTCTTTTTTGTTGGTTCTTTTTCTTTTTTGATGTTCCTGAGACAGAGTCTATCCCTCTCTCTCTCTCTCTCTCTCTCTCTCTCTCTCTCTCTCTCTCTCCTTTTTTCTTCCAAGACAGGGTTTCTCTTTGTAATCTGTCCTGAAATCGGTTTGTAAACCAGGTTGGCCTTGAACTCCCATAAATCCACCTGCCTCTGCTGGGATTAAAGGCATGCACCAACACATGTGTGCCTGGTGCCTGGGTGGGAAACAAGCTCTAAAGCAGTGAGCTCTACTTCCAGAATTACTGAATTTTAGATAAAACCCCAACTCAGCCTAGAATTAGAACTGGCTGCCTTTTATCCCAGCCCTAGGGAGGTAGAGGCTGATGGATCTCTGTGAGTTCAAGGCCAGCAAGGTCTGCAAAGTGACTTCAAGACCAGCCAAGATACAGAAGAATGTATCTTGCTGGGAAAAATGTAAAAACAAGCTCTGAGTTTGAAACCAGCCTCCTCTACCTAGCAAGTCCAGAACAGTGAAGGCTGAACAGAGAAACCCTGTCTTGACAAACAAAACAAAACAAAACAAAACAAACCGACAATAACAAAACAAACAAAAACCAATTGCAAAAAAACCACCAAGCCAAAACTGGTTCTGTAGAGTTTGCAATGGAATAGATTTATCCTCCTGGATTAGGGAGGGTTTGGGGAGTGGCAAGTTGATGGAGAAGATAAATTGCCAAGTCCTGGAAGGAGGAGCTCACAGTCTCTGAGGATCCAGAGCGCACATCCCATCCAGGAACAAACCACAGGGAGACAGGATGCCCCGTGAGTAAAGGGCAGGAGCCAGAATTGGGGTGCAGATGGCTGTGGCTGTGACAAAGACGTGAGGTGTTCTCCTTCTCCTGGGGTTCCAAGCTAGGTCCCATGGGGGCCACACATTTCTTTTTCCCTACCCTTCTTGACTTCTGGTAGTGTGTTGTAATTTTCTGCTTCTTTTTCCTACTGAGTCTAGAGCCCATGGTGTCACCTGTGTAAGGAGGGTTCCACGGCTGAGCCATGCTCCAGCTCTCTGCTCAATATTTTAATTAATACCAGTATGTGTTTGTGATTGTGGGATTTTGAGTGTTCCAGGAGACCTGAAGAGGGTGAGGGGTTCCTGAGGTCCTCTGTAAGAGCAGCCAGGGCTCTTAGGCACAGAGTCATTTCTACAGTCCCATGAAATATTTAATGTACCCTTAAACATATATTTAGCCAGGTGGTAGTGGCACATGCCTTTAATCTCAGCACTTGAGAGGCAGAAGCAGGCAAATCTCTTGGGTTTGAGGCCAGATTGGTCTACATAGTGAGACCAGGACAAAGAGAAACCCTGTCTCCGAACAACCAAAAACAAACAAACAAACAAAATAAAATCGTGTGTCACCATCACTTATCTCCTCTTTCAATCTCTCTCTCACATTCTCCCTCCCTCCCTCTCTTTTTTTTTCTTTTTCTTTTTTGGTGTAGGTGAGACAGAATCTCCCTCCATCCCTCCCTTCCTCTCTCTCTCTCTCTCTCATGTTTTTTGAGATAGCGTTTCTCTTTGTAATCTATCATGGACTTGCTTTGTAGATCAGGCTGAGTTTGAACTGACATAAATCCACCTGCCTCTGCCTCCAAGTGCTGAGATTAAAAACGTGCACCACCACACCCAGCTTGGGACAGAGTCTCTATGTAGCCCTGCATGCCGTGGAATATCCTTAGTAGACCAGTTTGGCCTCAACATCTGAGAGATTCACCTGCTTCTGCTTCCTGAGTGCTGGCAATAACCATTCGTGTCACAATGCTCTGCCCATTTTCTAGAGGACTGTGTGAAACCAGATTTCAAATTCTGGAAACATATATTATCTGGGCACCTGTCCCTCTACTTGATATGTGGATAAATACATATGTATCTGCTTGTGTGTATATATGTATGTAAGTATGTATGCTTGTGTGTGTGTGTTTTTAAATAGAATCTCATGTAGCCCCGTCTGTCCAGAAACTCTGTATGTAGACCAATCCTGCTTGGAATACACAGATTCCTTTGCATCTGCCTTTCAAGTGCTGGCATTAGAAGCGTGCCCTACAGTGCCTGGCTGTCAGGGTTAATTTAGAAACAAGGTAGCATGTAGCAGGCTGGCTTCAAACATTCAGTGATGGTGAAGCTGGCCTCAAACTATTGGGATTCCAGGTTGACACCACCGTGCTTTTTTTTTTGTAACATTGTTTTAACTCTTGTTAGGGCTCAGGTGAGCTGTATTTTAGTGGCTTCTGATTTTGCTGTATGAAGTAACACCTGGAGTCCTAGGTATTGACTTCACCTTGAAAAATAGATTCTTTTGGCCTAAGAGTGTTTTTCTGGGTTAAGTATGTCATGACCTTCTTAAATTCAGTTTTTTACTTTTTTTACTTTTTTTCTTTCTTTTTCCCCTGAGGCATGGTCTCTGTTTGTAGCCATGGCTGTCCTGGAACTCAATTTGCTGAGATTAAAGTAGTGTGGTATCATAAAACTCAGCATTTTTATTTTTTAAATTTATTGAAAAAATTTTAAATGTTCACAACTTAAAAAAAAAAGATTTCCTTATTAAGTATACAGGGTTCTGCCTGCAAATACACATGCCGGCCTAAAGATGGCACCAGATATCTTTATTGATGATTGTGAGCCACCCCGTAGTTGCTGAGAATTGAACTCAGGACCTATGGAAGAGCAGCCAGTGACCTTAACCGCTGAGCCATCTACCCAGCATTTTTTGTATTTTCTTAAATAATTCAACCCAACAAAAAGAAACTCATGTTTTGGGGAAATAGAATTTAAGGATAAAATGCTGCCTACTGTATTGTTTATAAATAAACACCCTTCGTACAGATGAAAACCAAAACCAAAACCAAAACCGAATAAAAATATTCTTGTCTCCTCTGTGAACAGGAAAGCCAGTGAAAGATGAAGAATTCTGGACCATAATCAGTCTTGAGCAACACTTGGCACTGCAAGATGTCTTCTATGGAAACATGTTCCCAAACCTACAGGAAATCCAACAACTGGCCTCAAGACTCCAGTTAAAGGACATGGTAGTGGAGGTTGGTGCCTGGGTGTGTCTCAGGGTAGTCAGCTAGCCCAGGGCCTCCTGTGGCTTTCCTTTCTTCTAGTCATTTAAAGTTGTAAATATAGCCGGGCATGGTGGGACATGCCTTTAATCCCAGCACTCAGAAGGCAGAGGCAGGTGTATATTTGTGAGTGCGAGGCCAGCCAGGTCTACTGACTCCAGGACAGCCAAGGCTAACACAGAGAGACCTTGTCTTAAAAAAACAAAAAAAAATGTTGTAAATTTTTCATGTGTATGTGTGCATGCTTTCTCTATATGTGCACCATGTGCACGCCTGGTTCCCAGAAGGCTATAAGAGGCTGTCCTATCCCATGGAGGCCGAGGTACAGGTGGTGGATGCTGGGAATAGAACCTGGGTCCTCTGCAAGGTCAGCAAGTGCTCTTAACCACTAAGCCATCTTTCCAGTTCCACCCCCCTTCCATTTCATGAGAGAGCATCTCACAGATCTAAGGCTAGTCTTTTATTTATTTGTTTTTTGAGGAAGGGATTCTCTGTGCAGCCTGGCTGTCCTAGAACTCACTCTGTAGGCTAGGCTGGCCTGGAACCCACAGAAATGTGCCTGCCTCTGCCTCACGAGGGCTAGGATTAAAAGCATGTGCCAATGTCAACCAGCTATAAGGCCTGTCTTGATCTCAGGTTCTTCCTTTTGTCACCTCCCAAAGTGCTGCGTTACAGGCATATGCCCATGTTTCACTGTCAATAATGCATTGATATGACTGTATTATGGATGTAGGGTCTCACTGTGTAGCCTTGGATGGCCTGGAACTTGCTATGTAGGTCAGGCTGGCTTGTGCCTTTGCCTCCTGAGTGATGGTAGTACAAGTGGCTGCACTTTTAAAAAAATAATTCCTGTTTGTTGACCGTGGCATTGTTAAGGAATGGATGCTAGAGAGGAACGAGTTTTTTCTTTTCTTTTTTAAAAAGATGTAGTTATTTATTATGTATGCAGTGTTTCACCTGCATGTACACCTGCAGGCCAGAAGAGGGCCCCGGAACTCATTATAGATGGTTGTGAGCCACCATGTGGTGGCTGGGAATTGAACTCAGGACCTCTGGAAGAGCTCACAGTGCTCCTAACCTCTGAACCATTTCTCTAGCTCCTGAGTTGTTTATTTGCTTACCCACCAACTTTATTCAGATACACTAAGGCTCCCTAGAGGATTACACATACCAGCTGTGCAGTGTCAAGGCAAACCTGACTTGAGGCCAAGAGGGCTCAGTGAGACTCTTTGTTTCTCTCTCTCTCTCTTCTTCCTTCCTTCCTTCTTTTCCTTTGTTTTATTCTTTCTTGTTCTGTTCCTTGCACACTGTGTTTTTCTATCTATCCCTGATGGCCTTGGAACTCACTCTGTAGACCAGTCTGGCTTTGAACTCAGGGATCTCCCTGTTTCTGCCTCCTGAATCCATGCTCCACTATGGACTGGCTAGGGCCCTTTCTTAGAGGAGTTGGTTCCTGTATTCTCCTGTGTTGTACTGATAAAACAAAGCAAGTGGGAGTGGGTCTTTTTTCTTTTTACTGTTTATTTATTTTCTATTATTTTATTTAAGACAGAGTCATATTTAGTCTAGGCTAGCCTCACACTTGCATAGCTGAAGATGGCCTTGAACTCCTGTCTCTTCTGCCTCTATTTCCCATGAACTGGGCTACTGGAGTAGGCCACAACACAGGGCTCAGAATATTGTCCTTGACAGTCCAGAGCCATCTTTTCTTACTGTCTTGTGATCTAGGGTGGGAGCACCCTGTCTGCTCCAGCCACTGATAAAGTCTCAAATCATCTACCTCAGGGACCAAGGACAGGGAGGCTGAAAGAGCATATTAAATATCTGTGAGAGATTAGTAACCTGCTTTCTCACCTGAGGATGGTACATTTCTCCTCTGGACTAATCACTTTATTATCCAACTCTCTGGCTAAAGGTGATGGGGTTAGTTGATGGCCTTGAATTTCAAAAAGCCCTAGGTTCTATCCCTGGCACAGACTATACTGGCCCTGTCTCAAAAACTGAGCCGAAGATAAATGTCTGGGGCTGGGGAGGTGGTTCAGTGGTTAAGGGCAATGACTGTTCCTGTGACGGCAAGAGTTCAATGCCAAGCACTGGCCTGGTGGCTCAAAGCCACCTGTATATCCAGCTACAGATGCCCTAATGTCCCCTTCTACTCTCTATAGGCACTGCAACCAGGTGTATACAAGCATAACCTAAAATAACAATGAAAAAATATCTGTGTGACAGCATACATGTTATATATTAGACCTTGGTAGGCAGAGGCAGACACAACTTTGTGTTAGAGGCCAGCTTGGTCTTCATAGTGAATTCCAGAACAGACAAGTTTACACAGAGAAACCCTTTCTCAAAAATCAAAAACAGGGAGGCAGAAGTAGGCAGATTGCTATAAGTTCGGGGCTAGCATGGTCTATAAAGTGAGTGCAGGACAATCAAGGCCACACAGAGAGACCCCATCTAGAAAAACCAAAAATAATAAAAAAAACCGAAAACAACAAAAAACCAAAACAAAACAAGAGCAAAAACAAAGCCATATAAAAATTAATTATATCTATTAAGTATATAAATTAAAGCTCCTAAATAATTATGAATCATTTCTTTTATTTTCTTTTTTTGGAGGGGAGGGGTGGTTCTCATGACAGAGTTTCCCTGTGTAGCCTTGACTGTCCTGGACTCACTTTGTAGAGCAGGCTAGCTTCGAACTCACAATGATTCACCTGCCTCTACCTCCCAAGTGCTAGGATTAAAGGCATGTGCCACCACTGCCTAGCTTGATGAATAATTTCTTAAAAAGATAAAAACTACCTTTTCTTCTCAGGGATGGTTTAAATGTTATCAAGACCTAGTGATGACAAATAGGACAGAAAATCAGAGGACTTCATTTCTGAGAATATTCAAGGAGGCCACGCAAGTGAGAGGAGCACACTCCTCATAGACCATGCCAATGATGCGTGCATCATCCAACCAGACCATGACACCAATGCCTGCCTTATCCAACCAGGCCATGACACCGAGGCCTGCATCCTCCAACCAGGCCATGACACGGAGGCCTGCATCCTCCAACCAGGCCATGACACCGATGCGTGCATCCTTCAACCAGGCCATGACACGGATGCCTGCATCATCCAACCAGGCCATGACACCGATGCATGCATCATCCAACCAGGCCATGACACCGATGTGTGCATTATCCAACGAGACCATGACACGGAGGCCTGCATCCTCCAACCAGGCCATGACACCGATGCATGCATCATCCAACCAGGCCATGACACAGATGCCTGCATCATCAAACCAGGCCATACCAGTGATGGCGTCATCATCCAAACAGTCCATGTCAGTTAGGGATGCGTCATCCTGCTTGGCTGCACCAGAGAGAACAGCATTGTCCACCCAGCCTAAGATACAGAGAGGAACATCATTCAAAGAAGCCAGACCACAGAGAAGAGCATCATCCATCCAGGCCATGCCAGTTAAGGATGCATCATCCAACCAGGCCATGCCAATAGAGGTTGCTTCATCCATCCAGGCCATGTCAGTGAGGGATGCATCATCCAAACAGGCCATGCCAGTAAAGGTTGCATCATCCAACCAGGCCATACCAGTGATGGCGTCATCATCCAAACAATCCATGTCAGTTAGGGTTGCATCATCCAGCTTGGCTGCACCAGAGAAAACAGCATTGTCCACCCAGCCTAAGATACAGAGAGGAACATTATTCAAAGAAGCCAGACCACAGAGAAGAGCATCATCCATCCAGGCCATGCGAGTGAAGGATGCATCATCCAACCAGGCCATGCCAATAAAGGTGGCATCATCCATCCAGGCCATGCCAGTAAAGGATGCATCATCCAACCAGGCCATGCCAGTAAAGGATGCATCATCCAGCCAGGCCATGCCAATAAAGGTTGAATCATCCAACCAGGCCATGCCAGTGAGGGAAGCATCATCCAACCAGGACATGCCTATAAAGGTGGCATCATCCATCCAGGCCATGCCAGTGAAGGATGCATCATCCAACCAAGCCATGCCAATAAAGGTTGCATCATCCAACCAGACCATGTCAGTAAAAGATGCATCATCCAACCAGGCCATGCCAATAAAGGATGCATCATCCAACCAGGCCATTCCAGTGAAGGATGCATCATCCAACCAGGCCATGCCAATAAAGGTTGCATCATCCATCCAGGCCATGCCAGTGAGGGAAGCATCATCCAACCAGGCCATGCCAGTGAGGGATGCATCATCCAACCAGGCCATGTCAATAAAGGTTGCATCATCCAACCAGGCCATGTCGATGAAGGATGCATTATCCAACCAGGCCATGCCAATAAAGGTTGCATCATTCAACCAGGCCATGTCAGTGAAGGATGCATCATCCCATCAGGCCATGCCAGTGAAGAATGCATCATCCAACCAGGTCATGCCAGTGAAGAATGCATCATCCAACCAGGTCATGCCAATAGAGGTTGCTTCATCCATCCAGGCCATGTCAGTGAGGGATGCATCATCCAAACAGGCCATGCCAGTAAAGGTTGCATCATCCAACCAGGCCATACCAGTGATGGCGTCATCATCCAAACAATCCATGTCAGTTAGGGTTGCATCATCCAGCTTGGCTGCACCAGAGAAAACAGCATTGTCCACCCAGCCTAAGATACAGAGAGGAACATTATTCAAAGAAGCCAGACCACAGAGAAGAGCATCATCCATCCAGGCCATGCGAGTGAAGGATGCATCATCCAACCAGGCCATGCCAATAAAGGTGGCATCATCCATCCAGGCCATGCCAGTAAAGGATGCATCATCCAACCAGGCCATGCCAGTAAAGGATGCATCATCCAGCCAGGCCATGCCAATAAAGGTTGAATCATCCAACCAGGCCATGCCAGTGAGGGAAGCATCATCCAACCAGGACATGCCTATAAAGGTGGCATCATCCATCCAGGCCATGCCAGTGAAGGATGCATCATCCAACCAAGCCATGCCAATAAAGGTTGCATCATCCAACCAGACCATGTCAGTAAAAGATGCATCATCCAACCAGGCCATGCCAATAAAGGATGCATCATCCAACCAGGCCATTCCAGTGAAGGATGCATCATCCAACCAGGCCATGCCAATAAAGGTTGCATCATCCATCCAGGCCATGCCAGTGAGGGAAGCATCATCCAACCAGGCCATGCCAGTGAGGGATGCATCATCCAACCAGGCCATGTCAATAAAGGTTGCATCATCCAACCAGGCCATGTCGATGAAGGATGCATTATCCAACCAGGCCATGCCAATAAAGGTTGCATCATTCAACCAGGCCATGTCAGTGAAGGATGCATCATCCCATCAGGCCATGCCAGTGAAGAATGCATCATCCAACCAGGTCATGCCAGTGAAGAATGCATCATCCAACCAGGTCATGCCAGTGAAGAATGCATCATCCAACCAGGTCATGCCAGTGAAGAATGCATCATCCAACCAGGTCATACCAGTTATGGATGCTTCAACCAGCCGGGCTGTACCAGAGATAGTAGCATCAGCCAGCCAGCCTAAGCCAGAGAGAGGAACATTGCTTCTGGCCAAACCACAGAGAAGAACATCATCCAAGCAGGCTAAGACAAGGAGAGGAGACCTACGCAAGCTAGGGGAAGAGTGTGAGATCCCACCACCTGGGACTGGAGGAAAGAGAGCAGGAGAGAAAGAGGATGGACAGAATCCACAGAAGAGAATAAAGCAAGTGCCTGGGACCTTGGATGGAAGGAAGAGTAACTAACTGATCATGGGATAATAGATGAATTATCACGTTCCGCTTTGTGCTCAGTTTTTAATGAGTCATTGCCTTAATGTGTGATTATTTGGGGGGTATTATGGATTAACAAATAAAGGAGGTTTTTATTAAATATATGAGTGAATATTTATTATTAATAGTAATAAAAAAGTGGTTAAACATGGGGCTTGATATGGGAAGACTTGAATGAAAGGCAGTTTCTTATCAAAAGAACCAAAGGTAAATACCAAAATACTGCTGAATCAAAAACTGTCTCCCACATGTCACTTTAAGAGAGACTCTTCTTCTCACCCACAGACAAAATGCAGCTTCCTGTGGGCACATGGGAGATAAAGGGAAAGGACTTAACACAACCAGGTTGCCTACTACTTGTGGCTTGACTCTCTCAGAGCAATGTTGGCTCCAGAGGCGGCATGGTTAGAAAACTGGAACTGAGAGGCCAGAAAACATACAAGTAGAGATGGGGAATGAAATTTGCCATCTAAATTAAAAAATAGAGGCTGCTATGGTCTCTCTCCAAGGTGCCATGGCACAGGACACTTGGCCTTTCTCTGACTTTGTTTTGGTTGCTGTCCTGGACCAGGTTGCAGTGTGGTTAATCGTGATCATGTTTTTCCATGCTTTCTCTACAAAAGATCAGGGAGAGAGAGGGGAGAAAGCCAAGGGATGGAGCACTAAGCTACAGGCAGGCAAAAATGGAGGAAGGAACAAAACTCTTTCTGATAGAGAATGGAAACTTGACATCAGCTGGAGCTCAGGACTCTCTGGATACAAGATGCATGTCAGCAATTTCTGGAAAGGGCCCAGCTATATGCTGTAACAACTACTAAATTAAAAAAAAAGTATGCACAGGGCTGCTATGTCACAGTATGAGATGGGACAACTGGCCCCAAAATTAGACTTTTCTTTTGTTTCCTATTACTATGGGAAGAGTTTATTGAAATAAAAATTTACAAATCAAAATGCAAATCTACATGCTTATATTTGGGTGTGTACATGTATCTAGTAATCTTAAATAAAACATTTCAAGCAATACTAACATCCTGGTGACATGTTTCCAAAGACTTAACTGCTTTAAAGATTCATATTATGAAGTCACTTAAGTAAAAGGCAAAAACAAAGAATTAACATAATCTTTGGGGTTTCAATATTACTCCAAAAAACTTCCTATCCCCTTTAGAATAAAACTCTCATTTGTTCACTCTAGAATAATATATAAGAGGACAATGCTGTCACTATAAAGGATTCACCAACCATGCTGTATATCCCATGAAGTCCATACCCACTGAACATAAGCAGCATCGATAGTCCCTGGTGTACATCTGTGTAGCCTTATCTGTCCTTGACACGCCTTGTAGACCAGGGTGGCCTCGAACTCACAATGATGCACCTGCCTCTGTCTCCGAGTGCTGGGATTAAAGGCGTGCACCACCACTGCCCATCTTTTTCAAGCTCTCTTAACTGTATCACATATACTCACCTCCTGTAGCAACAAGTTATACTACAAAATAAGGCCTTCTGGGTACATGTCACAAAAGTAACTGATTTAGAATAGAAAAGCATGTTCTCAATGACTTTATCATTTCACACAATCCAAGCACTACACAAAGTAGTTTTAACCCCAATACAAGAACCTATTATTTTCTTTTTTTTTCTTTCTTCTTCTTCTTCTTCTTCTTCTTCTTCTTCTTCTTCTTCTTCTTTTTTTGGTTTGACTAGACAGGGTTTCTCTGTGTAGCCTTGCTGCTCCTGGATTCATTTGGTACACCAGGCTGGCCTCAAACTCACATCGCTCCACCTTCCTCTGCCTCACAGTGGTAATTGTTATTTACCAGGGTAAGGTAAGGATGTTCAGGAATCTTCAACTTTTCCTACCTTTCCTACCACGATCTCTAAGCCTGTACCTAGGTCAGTCACTAAAAAGTTTTTCAAATTATATTAACTCAAATGTGAAAGAAATCCCTGTAGTGTGATTTAGGGAAAGAAAAAAAAAGTGGACTTAGCACAGATGTGCTAATAGGGTAACAATGTTTTCCTAAACAAATCTTTATCCTGCATATAGAATCCAAATCTGCCAACCACCAGTGGCAGGTAAGGGGCCACAGGAACACCGCCATTAGCACACATGGAAAGCTGAAACTCTGAAACATGTATTATCCTCAAGTGCAGAGGTTATCAAAGATGTATTCTAAAATCCATGGGTTTGCAGGACATGATGGCACATACCTTTAATCCCAGCCTTCTATTAATTTCTCCTCTGCTGAGGCTAAGGTGTAGAGTCTCCAGCATACTAGGCTGGGTATGCTATTGTGGAGATATAACCCCAGCCCCTCACAGGTCCCTATCACTGAGCCACAAGCCCAACTCCTCACTGGGGAGTCTAGGAAGGGGCTCCCCCACTGAGCCATGTCCCTTTCTCCTCACTGGGGGAGTCTAGGGAGGTGCTCTCTCACTGATCCACTCCCCCAGGCTATCAGTGTGGGATATAGGAAAATCCTCTGCACCTGAGCAGAGCCTTGAAGGCAGATCCTGAACTAGTGCAGCACTAAAGCAAGAAAGGTCATCTCCTGAGAAACGGCTTTTCCCCTCAAGGAAATACACCTTGTTACATAGATGGCACTTGCATACACACACACAAACACACACACACACACACACACACACACACACACACACACACACACACACACACTCACCTATAATAGGGTCTTATGACCTCTTCTGGTATGCAGATATCCATGCAATTACACCATTCATAAACATAAAAGAAATATATAAACATTCTTTTGTTAAGAGTCCCAGTAAAACATACTAGGCTCTGCCACTGTCTCTAGACACTAAATAGAGGTGAGGCATGCTGGGATTTAACACAGACACATTGGGCAGGCTGAGCGCAAGGGTAGAAACCCATCCTCTGGGTATCAACATCCTAGTTTTAAACTTTTTGGAGTGTGTGTGTGTGTGTGTGTGTGTGTGTGTGTGTGTGTGTGCACTTAAGTGTTTATAGCATTCATCAATTTAGCAAGGTGTATTTGCTTCAGGGGAAAAGAAGTTTTTCAGGTGATAGCCTCTCTTTCTTTGTTCTGGGCTTGTTTGAGATCTTGTTTCAAAGCTTTGCTGTTCTTCAAAGTCACAGAGACTTCAGTCTCAGGACAATGATTGGCGATTTGTAGTTGCCATTTGGAGGGCTGTGTAGTGAGACCCTGTTTCAGGAAGCCTAACATTTGTCAGGTGATGCTGGTGGAAGGCTTTAATCCCAGCACTCAAAAGTCAAGGAGATCTCTGTAAGTTTGAAGCCAGCTTGATCTACAGAGCCAATTCTAGGGCATCCAGAATTACACAGAGAGATCCTTGCTTTAAGAAAAAAGGCCAAGGAAATAAACAAAAAATGTTTTGGGTGACAGGTCCAGAGCCTACAACTCTGTAAGAAGACCCTGATTTGGATCCCAGCATCCACATGGTGGCTCACAGTTGCTTTTAATTTCAATCTAGGAGATCCAATGCCCTCTGTGGGCACCAGAAGACAGGACACATACAGAGACTCAGATGCACATAGAAAACAGCAGCTGGAGTAGCTATCAGAGACTGAGGTGAATCATCACGGGCTTCAGTTTTCCCAAATAAAAGATCTCTTGGGGCCCCTGTGGCAGGGCCTCACCACCTCAGTAATAGCTGCCCTATGTCCACAGGCTGTGGGGGAAGCATTCTGAATTCCACCATCATTACTGTCTTTGGAATATTAGTTGCCATTGCCATAGTCTGTGCCAAAGGGTCCTCCCATGGCTGTGTTCAAGGCTGCAGAGGCAGTCCCCTGCATCTTCCTGCTGCCTGTGGCTGAGTTCATGGGAGACAGGACTGTGGGAAACCAGATTTCAGATTCTGGAAACATATATTATCTGGGCACCTGTCCCTCTACTTGATATGTGGAGAAATACTTGTGTGTCTGTCTGAGTGTGTGTACAGATGTATGTATGTATGTATGTATGTATGTATGTATGTATGTATGCATATACGAGTGTATTCTTGTGGGTTTTTTAAAATACAGTCTCGTGTATGGCTGTCTGTCCTGGAACACTGTATGTAGACTAATTCTGCTTGGAATACAGAGGGATTTCTCTGCATCTGCCTCTCAAGTGCTGGGAATAGAAGTGAGTTCGAGGCCAGCCAGGTCAACAAAGTGAGTCCAGGACAGCCGGCGTGACACAGAGAAACCCTGTCTCAAAAAACAAACAAACAAACAAACAAACAAAGAAACAAAACAAGAAGTGAGCCCTGCATTGCCTGGCTGTCAGGGTTAATTTAGAAACAGGGTAGCATGAAGGAGGCTGGCTTCAAACCTTCAGTGTTGGTGAAGCTGGCCTCAAACTGGTTCTTCTACCTCCACCTGCAGGATATTGGGATTACAGGCTGACACCACTATTCCTCATTTTGTAACTTTGTTTTCACTCTTGTTGGGGCTCAGGTGAGTTGTATTTTGATGGCTCCCACTTTCACTGTATGAAGCAACACCTGGAGTCCTAGGTATTGATGTCACATTGAAAAACAGAATTTGTTGGCCAAGAGTGTTTTTTTGGGGTTCACCATGTCATGAGCTGCCTAAATTCATTTTTTCTTTTCTTTCCATTTTTCCTTATTCCCCCCCCCCTGAGGCATGGTCTCTGTATGTAGTCTTGGCTTTCCTGGAAGTCAATATGTAGACCAGGTGGTGTACAACTCACAATGACCCAGGTGCCTCTGCCTCCTTGAGTGCTGGGATTAAAGGCATGCACCACCACGCCTCCACCTTGCTGGTTAGGATTTTCCTTCCTTCCTCAGGGTCCTAGGTAAAGAAACAGGGTTTTTTTTGTACAGTGTGCACTAAAAAGGATTATTCCTCCTGGATTGGGGAGGTTTGAGGCAGGGGCCTGAAGATTGAGATATAATTTTATTTTTTAATTACAGGTCCTGCATCAGTGATGGCATGGAGTTGGGGTTCCAAGGCAGTATTGATCCAGGGTGAGTTTGTGTGTAAGGATTCTGTGTAGATGGTAGGAGGATTCTGGGGAGGATGTACTGTTTTCAACTTCTACCTGCCATGAATATGAGTCCTTCTTTTTCCACATGTTCCCCATCACTAATTCTTGTTTGTTTTATTTATCTTTGCTTTTTCTGGTTATATAAAATAATATTTATAGTGTAAATTTGCATCCATGTGATGGCCACCTATTTTGAAATTTTGTTGGTTTGTTTGCTTACCTTTTAAAGATCCTGTAAGTCTCTATATTGCAGACTGACTTTGATCTCTCTGTGGAGATCATAGGGGGTACAGCATCACAGATATCCTACGACCTCCTGATTCTAAGTGTGCTATTGAAGTCTGGAGAGCAGGAGTGAGAGGGTGTTAAACTCGCCATTATCATCAGCAACATCAGTATTTTATTAGGCGTGGATTCTCTGAGAAGCCCTGGATATTCTGAACCTTCCCGTGTAGACCTATCTGGCCATAAACTCAGAGTGCCACATTCCTCTACCACCTTAGGGGTGGGATTAAAGGAGTAGGTCACCAAACCCTCCTAGAACTGCTTGTTCTAAAATTCAATGTTAAAGTTTTGGTATATTGAAAATTTTTGTTTGTTTGTTTTTCTTGAGACAGGGTTTGTCTGTGTATCCTTGGCTGTCCTGGACTCACTTTGTAGACCAGGCTGACCTGGAACACACAGCGACTCATCTGCTTCTGCCTCCCGAGTGCTGGGATTAAAGGCATGCACCACCACACCCAGCTTATTGTAAATATTAATAATGTATCTGATCTTTTGGTATAAAAAACCTTTTCAAGTTTAATCTCCAAACATACAAAACTGATGGCACAAAGAATGAGAGATACCCCCAAAGCACAATATATTTTAAAAGCACGATTTTATACAGATTTCTTATAGGTTAATAAACAATAGGTATACAAATTATATTGTAGTTTAGGCACGATGATAATGTCAGGGTAGTTCGATTTCATTAACTAACCCTCTCTGGCATTCTCTCTTTCTCTCTTTTTCTCTGTATATTGCTATTGTATTTATTTCCCCCCCCCCACTAATTCTTTAGACTCTCTGAAGCACTCTGATGCATACAATGACCAGGAAGTTCTGTTTAGAGTGCCAAAGAAGAACGGAAGGCGTCACATTAAATACTCTGAAAGACAAAACCTCGAGCTGCAAACTTATTTTAATGATCACATGTACCCATGCAAAGAGCAACGCTTGGAGCTCGCCCAACGTTTTGGAGTGACAGAGTACCAGATCCAGGGATGACTTTCTCTTGTCTCTTTCTTCCTGCACTCAGGATAGTTCTTCAATTGGTACCTTCACATTTTCAAAATTTCTTACCTTTTGTGCTTGTACAATTCTTGGAGATCTTAGATGTGGACTGGAGATATCTGTTCATCCAGAGTTGGACTTGGCCTTCAACTTCTGCATGGGTACTACCCTGGAGCCACATATCCTCAAGTAGGGTCTCAGGGACCTAGGTATTAATGTTTCTAGTAAACCCAGAAGATCTAGGTGAAGTTTCCCCAGTTGTTAGTGTCAGGACCTCGCATCCTAAATTCCTACCTCTTTTTATGCATCTCCTGCAACTTCATATTGCTAAACCTCTCTTTTTGACTTTCCAGATCTGGTTCAAGAACCATCGAGCTATGTACAAACAGAAAAATCTCCAGAATATTTCAGAACCTCCAGAGAAAATGGAAAGCTCTAAGGATGTTGGTGGATCAACCAGTTCCCAAGGTTGCTCATCTCTTACTGATCCTGCCACTGGAGAGTCCATGTCTTCAGGCACATCTTGTGTGGGTTCCATTCCCCATCTGGGAGAAACTCTCCACATTGAGTAAGGCTCAGAGGGTGCCAGGTGTGGACTCCAAGTAGACCATTGTGCTGGCCAAGCTCCTGCTGCAGCTGCAGGCCCTGGTCCTTTTTTAGGAACTGCAGGTGTGAATGACCCAGCAGTAGCTGAAGGTGCCTCAGTTTAATCTACTCTTTTTACTGAAGCTGCATTGCAGGAAGCAGAGTATACTAAACAGTCAAGTCCAGGAGATAAACTGCTCTTGGAACAAATCCTTAATGATCATGGTCTATAAGATGGCTAGATGAATTGAGGTACATCACACCCTCAATGAACACTCTGATTCTGGACTGGTTGAGGCCAGGACATCTGTAAAACAAAGAAGTGGTGTGGTAGGGAAATTCATCACTCTTAAGACTGAGGGTGTAGATGCAAGCTACTCTGTATTAGTTTCATGTCAGTGTTATCCACACACTGAGACTGTTTCAAAGACCATTTGTAGTATTCTCTTTTATTTTTATTTTTTTGGTTTATTTCAAGACAGGATTTCTCTGTGTAACAGCACTGGCTGCCTTGGACATGCTTTGTAGACTAAGTTGGCCATGAACTCACAGATCCCCTGTCTCTGCCTCCTAAGTGCTGTGTTTAAAGTTGGGAACCACCACACCCAGCAATATTCCTCACTCATTGTTGGATTTTATATTAAATACATTAAAAATATTTCAGAAAACACTTTTTATCATCTTTTCTTTCCAGAATGTGATATTTACTCTACTGCTCTTCTGTGGGGTGTGTGTGTGTGTGTGTGTGTGTGTGTGTGTGTGTGTGTGTGTGTGTGTGTGTGTGTGTGTGTCTGCAGCCTGGGAGGGCAGAAAATGGTTTAGAATCTTCTGGGATTGTATCTCCTGGCAGTGTTGTGTGCTTGCAACTTAATGTAAGTCTTCTGCAGTAAGAAATGAGCTCTCTGATTCCAAGGATTATTAATGCCTTTGCGTGAATTCTAGGATTAGCTAACAGGCTGAGATGTTTGTAGTCCTTTGGAAAAGGAGTATAGTTAGAAGCAATATAATGGCTCCCTACTAGCTTCCATGCTAGTTCTAGTGGCTCCTATGTCCTACTCTTGCCATTGAGGACAAGGTGTACACTTCCTATATTTATGTGTAAGTGGAATGCTCATATACACAAAATAAAAGGCAATATATGTACTAAATAAACGCTCTGAAGAAGTCCCCTTATTAACTAAAACAAATTTCTTTTGTAAAATAGTTCAGTATGTTCATGAAAACACATAGCTCTTAAGTGTGTATGTGTCACAGGACAAAATGCAAGAATATTTTTTTTCACACCCTGTAAGTCCCAGACAAGAAATACAAGGAAGCAGGCTAGGTAACAAACCCCATTATAAAGAAGACTCAGCGTTAGGCTCTCTGCCCTTATAATTAATTATTTTGTCACACAGCCTCATTACCCTGCCCAATCTGCCCTATGTTGCATCCTAGCTACTTCACATTTGTGTGGCTGGTATTCTAGAACAGCACTCAAGACCTATTTTCTTTGTTAGATTTTTAGGAATGTACAAATTGTTTCTATACTACCATTATACGTTTGTGCACACAGTAGCAATAGGTAAGTTTTTGTCTTTATCCACATTTTTACCAGCATATATTGTCCTTAGTTTAATTGATCTTTGGCAATTCTGACTATGCAAAATAAACCGTTGTTTTAATTGAAAATCTCAGATCATTCTATTTTACCAATAAAGACACAGGAGGCCAGTGCTGTTGTGAAAACCTGCCAGCTCAGAGAGGCAGATAAATCACCCAGCTGATCTTTCCTTTTTAGTTCCTATCCTGAAGGAAAAGCCCATAAGGCTCACTAGCTCATGTGATAGCTCATGAAGAAAGGAATGAAAACAACCAAAGCTAAAGGCTTGCTAGATCAAAGACCAAAAAGGTCAAGTACCTGAGGACCTCAATCTGGTGCTGGCTAACAAAATTCAGAATAGTGCTATCTCAAGACTCAGGTTTACCACACCTGGGCATATACCTTCATAATGCTTCACCATACATCAAGAACATTTGCTCAGCTATGTCCATAGCACCTTTATCTGTAATAGCCAGAATCTGGAAACAACTTAGACGAACATCACCTGAAAAATGGATGAAGAAACTGTGGTATATTTACACACTTGAATACTATTCAGCTTGCAAAGAGAAGGAAATCTTGAAATTTGCTGGTAAAAGGATAGAACTAGAAAAGGTGATCCTGAGTGAGAAACCAAGACCCAGAAACATATGCATCGTGTATATACACATTTATAAGTGGATATTAGCCGAACATAGATGTCCTCTGAAAGACCTCTCCCCTTTGTGGTTCTGCACAGATACTGGGACTTGAAAATGGACTCTAGGCAGAGGGCTGTGTGTTTTAGGGAAGAGTGGAGGATGGAAGGTGCAGGAGGGAGTAGAAGTTATATTAGGAGACCAAGACCTACAGATCTGGACACAAGGTCGTCTGCAGAACTAGATGACTCAGCCAAGGACTATGCATGCAGAGAACCAAGATTTCCTTTTCAGAAGCTGATGGAATGTCAATTCTCCACTCGGGTGGTGGCATGTTGGCCTGCTTCAGCACCTCTGACAGGCTATCTGGTGCACATCATTTATTCACTGCCTCTTGACAAGAAGGCCTACTGGGCACTCAAGGAAGAAGATGATGCGTGCTATCATAAGACCAATAATCTGCCAATTGTTTTAGGCATCTCCTCAGTATGAGCAGTCCAAGGGAGGGGATCCAAAAGAGGGATGGAGATTGGCAATATCAAGATTAGCAGGGTGGAATAATTAATGGGGTGTAATGTGAATAAATTATAATCAATAAAATATATATAAAAATGCTGGATGCCTAAGGGCCAATGAGCTAAAAGCCAAACTAAAGAGCCTAAAGAGCTCAATCTAAAATCAAGGTTCAAGAGACAAAGAGCTCTACTCTTTTTACAGGCTCTCTTAAATACCCCACACTTCAAAATTCCTCCTTCCCTACTCATCCAACCCTCTTATTTGGATTCTTGCTCCACCTGTTGACCTACAGTTAACTTTATCAAATTCTGTGTCCTCATAGCTCTTGGAATAAAGATGAGTGTTAGGGGTAAACCAATCAAACAAAGGACAGGATTTTATATTTCCCAATCTCAGAAATAAGAATGGAATCAAAGGCATGTTTTTATACTTCACACACTCTATGATTTCAGTGGGATCAAATATCCTACAACAGTAAATCTCCAAGTATTCTTAACTTACCTCAAAGTTGCAAGTTAATTTACACTGACCTGGTGTCTCAGGATGCTCTAGGGTTTCCTTGTTTGTTTGTATGTTTGTTTGTTTGTTTTACTTGAGACATACTCTCTCTGTGAGTAGTCCTTGTTGTTCTGGAGCTCCTTGTGTAGATCAAGCGGGGCTAGAGCTGACAAAATTCTTCCTCCCTCTGCCTCCCGATTCCTGGGAGGAAAGCCATTAACCACCAGTGCAAGCCTTCAAAACCAAGTTTTAAGTGTGTTTCTTTGGCATGTGTTCTTTTATACATTGAGACTTTTCTGATTAGTACAATTCTCCTCTTTTAAATTTGGCCAATAATTTCCTTTCTTACTATTAATTTTTGGAGACCCGTCCTCTCTTTGTTTGTTATCTGTCATGGAACACTATACGTCAATCCATGGGCCTGGAAAAGTTAGGGATCCAATAGCCTATGCCTCCCTAGTTCTGGGATTAATGGGTGTGTATCACTGCAAACAAATAGAGCTCCTTGTTTTTACAACTCCATTTTTTAAAATTTCCTTGAATAATCGAGACACTAACACAGTTTAAGAGGGTTTGTCTCTTGGGATTAATGTAATTTCTGCATTCCAGGTGGATTATAAACAGCTAGAAGATTTTTGGATTTGATCTCCTGCCTGTGTAGCCATTTTCAGTATTGAAATTTCTGTGTACAGATGGGGTCCATTTCAGAGTGTAATGTTGGCTCTGTTTTCAGTACTAAATCTGTGCAGTGGGCCATTCTTATTATTCTCTGTTCAAAACTGCTGTATGTCATGATAAGCTGTGCAGGGGTTGAAGTCTACATTGCCTCTGTTACTGAGTCGCACCAAGATATTTTTCATAAATATTGTACTATTTTCATGATGTACTTAACGTTAATCCTTTTGTAGGTATCAAGAAATCTTGCATGACTTAGCAAAGTAAATTTGGGCCTTCCATGACACAAATTTCCTGCACAAGTAAGAAGAGAAATGAAACTTTCATATTGACCCGGGTGGAAGTAATTAAACTTCCAGGAAACACACTTCACGTATCCTCGGTTGGAACAAAAGTAGTGCATCCTCTCACAAATATACAACAGCAGTTCTCCTTGTTCACCTATTCATAATATGGGAAACCTGTGCCTGAACAATCCATGATCAGGCCTATGGTTATGGAAGAGCTTTGGAGCAACTGTGGGACTGTAAGGCACCTAATTTTCCAGGGAACAAGACTTAGGGTCTAGATGCTCCATGTAGAAATAGCATGATAATGGTGCTATCATGCCTGAAGTGTAGCTGCCAAAATTATCAAAGGCTGAAGAGACAAATCCCCATCAAGAAGTGAGGAACTAAGTGAGTGCTGTGGACTATCCTTTATCCTAATCTAAAGGAGGCAGAAGCAGGTGGATCTCTGGGAAGTGATGGCCAGACTGCTCTAGGTAGGGAGACTCTGTCTCAGTTTTATGAAGAGAGAAAAAGGAGGAGTATCAGCCATGTCAATATAGAGCAGTGAAGGTTGGCAGTGTGCTGCATGAAGGCTCATTTCTTGAGATGTCACCAACTAGTGGAGTCCACATTTCTTCTCAGTTGAACACTTCAGAGTGCAGGAGAATGAAGAGATTTTGGCCTAGAAAGAGTTAAATTTTGTGGTTCCAAGCAAACCAGGCAGCCTCGAAAGTTGAGGCTGCAGACAGAGATAGGGCTCAGGGTGGGGTGTCAGGTGTGCAAGAGAGGATTAAGGCTGTGTTGGTGGAAGGGTCCTGGATGAAGAACCTATTTAAGGCCTCATTCCTGGAGTAGAGGTTAGAGCACTAGGACATATCTGGGAAGATTGGAGAGCCTACTGATATCGAAAGCGAGTTTGCTTGTAAGAATTCTGTGTAGATGAGAATGTGACCGCCTGGAGGATGTACTCTTTTCAACTACTAGCTACAATGAATAGGAGTCTCTCTTTCTGCACATGGTCTGCATCACAAGCTCTTTTTTGTTTTAATTATCTTGGCCTTCTTGAGGATATAATCTAGAGGATATCTTGAGGATATATTTTAAAGCCTTAATTTGGAACCATGTGCTGGCTACCTCAGTTGAATATTTCTTTGTTTGCTTTCGTACTTCTTACTAATTGTGTAGGTCTATGTGTTCTAGACTGTCTTTGATCTCTCTGTGGAATCCATAGCTGGAAGGACCTCAGAGATAAACTAATATTTCATCCTTCTAAGTGTGGTGTTGAATGCCTAAATGCAGCAGTGAAGGGGTGTTAAAACCACATGTTTAATATTTATCACCGTCTCCCCCTCCTGCCCACCACCACTAGCAGCAACAGCACCCTCATTATTATTTCATGAGGCATGGATTCTCTGAGAAGACCTGGATATTCTGAAACTTTCTTTGTAGACCCATCAGCTCTCAAATTCAGATATCCACATTCCTCTGCCTCCTTAGTGGTTGATTGAAAGTTATAATTCACAATATCTTCATGCAACTGCTTGTTTTTGAAATTCAATGTTAAAATTTAGTATTTTGTAAATATTAATCATTTGATTTTGTTGATTGATATAACTTTTCTTTGAGGACAAAACACAAAGTCTAATCTCCATAAAAATGGAACCAACAGCAGAACAAAGTAGAGATATCAACAAACTGTAATGTAAAAATTCATAATTTTGTACGTGTCATGTTACATTGAAAAACACTGGGTAGGTTGGGCATGGTGGTCAATGCCTTTAATCCCAGCACTTGGGAGGCAGAGGCAGCTGGTTTGCTCTGAGTTTGAGGACAGCCTGGTCTCAAAGTGAGTCTAGGACAGCCAAGGAAACAGAGGATCCCAGTATCAAAAAACGAAAAAAGGAAAAATAAAAGAAAAAAAGAAAGATGCTTTAGTTTAGGCACAATGATATTGTGAGAAGATGTTTGCTTTCACTACCTCTCTCTCTTTCTATTTCTCTTTCTCTCTCACCCAATACCCCAGATGCCCTCATCTTCCTCAGAAAGGTCTAATGAATACAGTGAAGTTCACCTCAATACTCCAAAGCAGAAAATGAGACATCTCATTAAGTACTCCAAAGAACAAAATCACCGGCTGCAAGAATATTTTGATGAGTGCATGTACCCAAGCAAAGAGCAACTCATGGAGCTAGCCCAGAATCTAAGAGTGACAGTATCAGATCCAGGTATGAGTTTTTCTATCATTATCTCCCCGTGCACCCAGAATATATTTCCAGTCAGCACCTTCACTGTTTTGGAAATCCCTCTCAGTTTATGCTTGTGCAATCCTGGGAGATCATGCCATAGATGTTGGCTGTATATGTTTGTGCATCCAGGGCTGGACATGGCATTCAGCTTGTGCATGGGTACTGTCCTGGAGACACATTATCAGTATGTAGAGTCTCTGGGACCCAGACACTTATGTTTCTAGTAAAGACATAGAAAATCTAGGTGGTTACCCTAAGTTTTGAGTGTTAGGTGGTATCTCTACTGACATCCTACCTCTTGTTAGGCATCTCCTGCTACTTCCTATTCTGACGCAGCCTGACACACACAGGTCTTCCTATATCTTCTCTTTTTGTGTTTTCATATATGGTGTAAGGACTGGCGAGCTAAGTACAAACAGAAAAAACTCCAGAATGTTTCAGAACTACCAGAGAATATGGAAAGCCCTAAGGATGTTGATGGATCAACCAGTTCCCATGGTTGCTCAGATGACGCTGCCACTGGAGAGTCCATGTCTTCAGGGACATCTTGTGTGGACTCCATTCTCTACCTGGAAGAGACTCTCCACATTGAACAAGGATCAGAGGGTGCCAGGTGTGGTCTCCAAGAACACCATTGTGATGGTCAAGCTCCTGCTGCTGCTGCTGCAGGCTCTGGGAATTTTCTAAGAAGAGGGACCCAGAATGACCCAGCAGTAGCTGAGTGTGCCTCCACTGAAGCTGAACTTCCAATGGAAGCTGCATTCCAACAAAAAATGGTGGTGAAGACTCAATTGCAGATATTCAGGAGCTCTGGGAAGAGATCTTTAAAGATCATGGTATAACAGAGGACATGATGGATCTTCTTACATCACACTCCGAATGAACACATTGACCCTGGACTGGTTGAGGACCAGAAATCTGTAAAACAAAGAAGAGGGGTGGTAGTGAAAGCCATTAGTCTTCTTTTGCTTGTATAGATGCAATATCATCTGTGTTAGTTTTATGACACTGTTATTAACAGAATGAGAGGGTTTCCAAGGCTACTTAGAGTATTCATCACTTATTGTTGGATTATACATTAAATAAAAGTACAAACAGTCTTTTTATGGTCTGTTCTTTCCAGAATCTGTTAGAGTTGCCTTTCCATGTGTGTGTGTGTGTGTGTGTGTGTGTGTGTGTGTGTGTGTGTGTGTGTTGTGTGTTCTGTGTTGTGTGTTGTGTGCCTATATCCATAGAAACTTACACCTGGTGTCTGAGAGGTTAGACAATGTTTTAGGAGCATCTGGTATTATAACTACTGACAGTTGTGAGGCAGAATACATGTGTTTGCAACTTAACTCAAGTCCTGTGCAGAAAGAACGTAGTTTGATGATTCCAAAGATGACTATTTGCTTTACATCTTCAGTGGAAATATCTAAATAAAAAAAGCTGTGGTGTTCTTAATCCTTTGCAAAACATGTTACCATTTTAAAATTTGTCTTTCACGTTCCAGTAGATAAAAGCAATATAATGGCTCACGATCAGCTTCAATTCTATTTCTAGTGGCTACTAGTCCTATTCTTGCCATCGAGGACTGGGTGTACACCTTTTATATTTATATGAAAATAAAATGTTCATATACATAAAATAAAAGTACTATATGTACTAACTAAGCGGTCTAAAGCTGGCCCTTTATAAACTAAAACATATTTATTTTGTAAAAATTTAGTGTGTCCATGAAACTCATAACTCACTGGTGTGTACAAGTTATGCTTCAATATACAAGAATATTTTTTTCTTTTTACACCCTGTGATTGTAACATAGGTAACAGTGTCATGTCACTGTACTAAGATAAATATGCTTTGGTGACTTGGGGCCTAAATCTGCATTGTGAAATCCATTCATAAATTTTTATTTACCTTTTTTTTATTATCTCAATCAAGTTTGTTATAATGTATTCACAGTATATACAGATTATAATCTGCTTGATTTTCTTTTTTTGTTCTGACCCTCTCTCTCTCTCTTTAAGTGTATATTTGTCTCATAGGTTTCTTAACAGTTGAGGTCTTCCTGTTTGACTACAACCAATTAGGTCTAATCTGGATAGCCTGCTTCCTCTTCCTCTCCGTTCCCCTAATGTCCCTCTGTACAGGGGAAATGATCAAATGGCAGGAAGTAGATGTCATGTCAGGAGCAGTCAAACCTACATCCCTACATGGAGAATAAGTTATCCATCTGCTACATCTGTTTTGTTCTGTTTTGCTTTGCTTTCTTTTGTTTTGTATTGTTTTGCTTGGTTTGAGACAGGGATATTCTGTTATCCCTGGGTGTTGGCCGTGCTTTGTAGACCAGGCTAGCCTTGAACTCACAGTGACCCTCCTGCCTCTGCTTCCCGAGTGCTGGGATTAAATGTGTGTGCCACCACAACTGGCCTCATCTGCTGCATCTGAACAGGAGGTCAAGGTTCTCTGCTTGCAATCTCCATGGTTGGTAAAACAGTTTGCACAGGTTTTCCAGCCCTGATAGTCTCCTGGGGGAAGTCTTGACATCACTATCCTCAACATTCATTTCTCAACACATCTCTTCACTCAGAGTATGGCTGTGAGTCCCAGCATATGTCCTGCTTCCCCTCTGGATAGAGTCTCTCAGAGGACATATGTGTTGGGCTCATATCCATGTATATGTGAGTATATAGCATATGTATCTTTCTGGGTCTAGGTTATCTCATTCAGAATGATCTTTTCCAGTTCCATCCATTTAGCAGCCAATTTCAAGATTTCCTTGTTTTGGTAGCTGAATAATATTCCTTTCTATAAATGTACCACAATTTCTTTATCCATTCTTTGAGGAAGGGACATCTACATTGTGTGCCAATTCTGAGTATTACAAATAAAGCTGACAGGAACATAGGTGAGGCATGAACATGCATGGGGCTTGGGAGGCCAAATGAGAGTAGCATTCAACAGGATTGGGATTATAGGTGTTTTCAAGGTGACTTTTAATTGCCTTCAAGTGAACGCAGGTCACTTACACAGGTTCCTTAAGTATTCAAATAGAGCTGTAATACTATTAAATCATCTGTGGGAATCATTCACACCCCTCCATAGTGCAGGGAGTTCATAAAAAAGTGTTACTTTCTTTGGTTAACATTTGATGTGACTGTGCATTCAAGCCACATTGAAACTCATTTACCAGCCGCAAGTCTGTTTATACATGTTCCTATGACCACCCTAATTCTTGGCTTACACTGTGTACCCTTGGTGTACTTTTGTGCAGTATATTTATTTCATTTAATTTCCGATACATAGCAAAGTGTTTGTCAGCACACTGGGTCTCTTTTTTATCTATCTCAGCCTGTCTGTGTATCTATCTACCATCTTCCCATCAACCCATCAACATATCTGCTTCTAGGATGAGTGCAGTGATTGAAGGAATACTACAGCAGGGAACTTCTGGCAATCTGTCCCTAGGTGACTTCAAAATGACTTCAGTGACAGTCAGCCCTTGAACTAGCACTTCCTGTAGCTCCAGCTCTCCATGTAGCTTTGCTTACATGTATGTGCACACATCTTTGGCCTTCATGTAATGGTAGATTACCTTAAGAGTGTATGTTATTCCTTTCAATGGAATGCCTGCATAAAGTGTCATGAAAATTTTTCCTTTTGTTTAATGGTTTACTGACTATTCACCACAGTTCTACTGGTGCCCAGTTTGTCTTTGCTGCTGCTGTGCAATCAACGCTTGCCTATAATGTTTCAAAACAACCTGTAAATCCACTGTACAGACCACTGAAATGGGCCAGCATATGGTATTTTCATACGTGGTACATGCAAATAATATGTATATTAAGTTTGAATTCTGTGAGGTTCAACATGAATAAATGAAATATAACCAAATCAGCCAATAAAGTATCTTAAAAAGTAAAAGTCTAGACATCCTGGCTTATATTTTAACCTGGATTTTGGGAGAATCCCAAATACTTCTGCAAGTCACAGTAGAGTGTGAGCTACACATTGATACTTTGCCTCAGCAAACAACAAACCCCAGAGGGAAAGTGTTAATGTGTCTTATCGGTCTGAGTTTATTTGACCCCATCTGCTAACTAAATTTTAGTCCTGGATGCTTCTAGACTCCATACAGTATAATCTAGGCCTAGAGTGCTTTCAGCCTATGAGACTTATTGCTTACTATGATCACACTCTTTTTTTCTAAACTCTGGCTGGCTGCTTTCAATCAGTTGTTCTTGCTGAAATTCCTCTCCTAGTCTCTCAATCTGAAATTTCACTCTTCCTCTTTCTAAATTGCTCTTCTTTACCTCATAGTAACTTTGGAAATGTATTGTGAATTATGGATCCTTCTCAATCTCTGTTTTGTTTTGTGTTCAGCTATGTATAGCTTCCTCTCACTGTAATCGGTCTCTACAAAACTCTCCTAGTTAAACTGCCTGTGAGTTCCACAAACTGACCTGTGATGAATTGCCTCTCACCTAGCTGAGTCTCCTGAACTGACTGAAAAGAACGGACTAGAACTCAGACCTCCATGATGCCTGAGAGCTGGGAATAATGGAGTGTTTCACCGTACCCTGGAGCTAAGCTTTTCTTGACCTGAAATTTGCTTTATTCTGGCTTCGCCTTGAACTCGGACATCTATTTGTCTGTCTCTTGGGATTAATGTAATTTCTGAATTCCAGCTGGCTTAAAAAGAGTTAGAAGAATTTTGGATGTGATCTCTTTCCAGTGTAGCCATGTTCTGATTTGAAATTTCTGTATACAGGTGGAGTCACTATCATAGTGGAGGGTGGGCTCTGTTTTCAGTACTAAATCTACTATGCAGTGGGCCACTCTTATTATTCTCTGTTTACCACTGCTGTATGTCATCATAAGCTACACAGAGGTTTGAAGTCCATATTAGCTCTGTTACTGAGCGTCACCAAGGCATTTTTGATAAATTTTGTACTAATTTGATAATGTAGTTAACTTTATTCCTTTTGTAGGTATCAAGACATCTTCACATGACTTAGCAAAGTAAACTTGGGCCTTCCATGACACAGGTTTCCAGCACAAGTAAGAAGAGAGATGAAGCTTCCATATTCGTCCAGGTGGAAGTAACTAAACTTCCAGAAAACACATTTCATGGATCCTGGGTTGGAGTAAAGATAGTGCATCCTCTCAAAACAAAATCCAACAGCAGCTCTCTGTGGCCTCCTATTCATTATATGGCCAAACAGTGACCAAACAATCCATGATCAGGACTTTGTTATAAAGATCTCTGGAACAACTGTGGGACTATAAAGGATCTCATTTTCCGGGGAACAAGACTTAGGGTCTAGATGCTCCATGTACAAATAGCATGATAGTGGTGGTATCATGGCTGAAGAGCAGTTGCCAAAATTATCTAAGGCTGAAGAGGCAAATCCCCATGAAGAAGTGAAGAACTACATGAGTGTTGTAGACTATCCTTTATCCCAGTCTAAAGGAGGCAAAATCATGTGGATCTCTGGGAAGTGATGGCCACATTGCTCTAGGTAGAGAAACTCTGTCTCAGTTTTATGAAGAGAGAAAAAAGGAGGAGTATCAGCCATGTGAATATAGAGCAGTAAACGTGGGCAGTGTGCTGCATGAAGGCTCATTTCTTGAGGTGGTCATCAACCAGTGGAGTCCACATTTCTTCTGAGTTGAACCCCTCACAGTGCAGGAGAACCAAGAGTGGCTAAGAAAGAGTTAACTCTTGTGGTTCCAAGCAAACCAGGCAGCCCCATAAGGTGGGGCTGCACACAGATTGAAGGTCAGGGTGGGGTGTCAGGTGTGCAAGAGGGGATTAAGGGTGTGGTGGTGGGAGTGTCCTGGATGAAGAACCTATTTAAGGCCTGATTCCTACAGTAGAGCTTAGAGCTTGAGGTTGGATCTTCGAAGTCTGGAGAGACTCCTGATATCCAAGGTGAGTTTGCTTGTAAGAATTCTGTGTAAATGAGAATGTGACTGTCTGGAGGATATATTCTTTTCATCAACTAGCTGCCATGAGTAAGAGTTATTCTTTCTCTATATGGCCTTAATCACAAGCTCTTATTTTTTTTAATTAGCCTGGCCTTCTTGATGATGTAAAATAATACTTTAAAGTGTTAAAATCATCCATGTCATGGCTACCCATGTTGAATATTTGTTTGTTTGCTTTCTTACCTTTTACTAATTGGGTACATCTATGTAATCCAGACTGTCTTTGATCTCTCTGTGGAATCCACAGTTGGAAGGACCTCAGAGATTAACTAATATTCAGTCTTCCAAGTGTGGTATTGAGTGCCAGAATTAAACAGTGAAAGGGTGTTAAAACCACATGTTTATTATCTATCATCATCTCCACCTCTCCCACACCCACAACCACCACTTTCATTAGCAGCACCCTTCTTAATATTTTATGAAGCATGGTGGTGAATGCCTTTAATCCCAGATCAAGGGAGGAAGAAGCAGGCACCTTGCTGTGAGTTTGATGACAGCCTGGCCTACAAAGTGAGTCTAGGACCACCAAAGAAACAGCGAAACCCAGTATCAAAAAAACAAACAAAGATGAAGAAGGAAAGACAAACACTGGGTATCTGAAGGATACTTTAGTTTAGGCACAATGATCAGTTGAGAAGTAGCCTGATTTTGTTACCTTTCTCTCTTTCTGTTTCTCTCTCTGTCTCTCTCTCTGTCTCTCTGTCTCTGTCTCTGTCTCTCTCTCTCTCTCATTGTTGTATTTACTAATTTACTAAGTTTTGATAAAAATGAATGAAGCAGATGTTCACAGGCTCTTGATGTAAGGAAGAACCAGGAGTATTTTTTGAGACAGGGTATCTCTGTGTACCTTGCCTGAATGAGCCTTAGTTTGTAGAGTAGGCTGTAGTGGAACTCACATCTGCCTCCAGAGTGCTCTCATTAATGGTGTGTGCAATTGTGTTCAGCTAAAACAAATCTTTTCGAACTGTGTGTGTACCTGAGACTCTGTGTGATGGCATAGATGTAGGGATGAAATCTGAAGGCACAGATGAAGAGACATTTGCTCTCATTTGCCTCTAGCCATGCCTCCTCATGAAATTTAATCATTTCCGGTTTTCTGCTTTCTTATAGCTTTGGTCTGTAGGGATGAAGATTGAATTAGGGTCATTTTCATGGTAGACATGGGAAGACATGAATTAAGAACATAAATTTGTCACCTCCATCCCCTGTTTTTCCCCCTCTGGACAGGATTTGTCTGTGTAGTCTTGGATGTTCTGGAACTCTCTTTGTAGACCAAGCTGGACTCAGACACAGTGAGATCCAAGTGCCTCTGGACTATTGGGATTAAAGACATTTGCCACCACATTAGCTCCTGTTTTTGTCCAATGAAAAGATTTAAGTCCTTTGCATTGCTTATCTCAAAATCAGTCTATCACAGATTGCTTTTTATTTAGTATCAGTCCAGATTAGGAGATAAGTGCTCACCTTTGTGCTGGGGTGAGAGGTCTAGCTACATCCACCAACACTGGTGTCCAGAAGGAGAAATACCTGACCACACCTAGAAACTGATAAACCTGTGTCTTAGTCTTTGGAGTTGGGATTTAAAGGGTGGCAGTAATATACTCTGAGGCAGATACATTTTGACCCCTTTTAACTGGCATCCATGATAGGTATCCTACAAAATTGGGCTTCCCTAGTCAACATTCTATAGCCTTTTAACTCTTGCAGATGTCCTTCTACAGCACTTTTTAAACTGTTATCCCATGAAACCTCTAATGGTAAGGCACAAAGTCTGCATTTGGTGTCTTTTAAACTTGGAGGAAAACGGACCACTAATGTAGTCTACTGTAACCTCCCACTGGGTATGTACATTAAAAGCAAAGATGAGTACACTCAGCTTGGCCAATTGGAAACTAAAGAACACATCTTTCAGATTCAAGAGAATATATACTTGTTTCACTGGAAGCATCAGATTCAGGAGAATCAGAGTTTGCAGGTTTCTTAATAGGCTGGGGAGCCGTTTTCCTGGGTGACTGGCTGGGAATCAGGATGTGTGTGTGTGTGTGTGTGTGTGTGTGTGTGTGTGTGTGTGTGTGTGTGTAGGAGTTAGTGCAGGAAGGAGCTTCGGTGACCTTTTTATGATTAGAGTCACACCTTCTATTTCTTTCTAAACTCTGGGTGGCTGCTTTAAATCAGCTGTTCTTGCTGAAGCTCCTCTCCTAGTCTTTCAGTCTTAATTTTCTCTCATCCTTTTTCTCAATTGTTCTTCTTTGCCTCATAATATCTTTGGAAATAGGTTATGAAATTATGGATCTTTCTCATTCTCTGTTTTATGTTCAGCTATATATATCTTCCTCTCTCTGAATCCTGTCTCTACAAAACTCTACTAGTTAAACTGCCTGTGAATTCCAGAAACTGAACTGTCAGGAACTGAATGACAATTCACCACCTCTCACCTAGCTGAGTCACCTGAACTGACTGAAAAGATCTAACCAGAATCAGACCTCCATGATTGCCTGAGATCTTGGATTAATGGCTTGTGTCACCACACCCTGGACATGAGATTTTCTTATCTAAAACTTGCTTTATTCTGGGCTGGCCTTTAATTGGAGATCTATTTGTTTGTCTCATGGGATTAAAGTTTTTTCTGCATTCCAACTGGATTAAGAAGAGCTAGAAGATTTTTGGATGTGATCTTTTGCCAGTTCAGCCATGTTGCGAATTGAATTTTCACTGTACAAATGGGGTCAATATCAGAGTGTAGAGTGGGCTCTGTTTTCAATACTAAATCTACTGTGCTGTGGGGCATACTTATTATTCTCTAAAGAAAACTGCTGTTTGTCATCATAAACTACACAGAAGCTTAATGTCCAGATTAGCTATGTCTCTGAGCCTCACCAAGACATTTTTGATAAATTTTTTACTAATTTGATAGTGTAGTTAACTTTAATACTTTTGTAGGTATCAAGAAATCTTGCCATGACTTAGTAAAGTAATGTAGGTCTTCCATGACATAGGTTTCCTGAACAAGTAAGAAGATAGATGAAGCTTCCATATTCACCCAGGTGGAAGTAATTAAACTTCCAGGAAACACATTTCAGGGAGGCTGGGTTGTAGTAAAAGCAGTGCATCCTCTCCAAAAATACAACAGCAGCTCTCTGTGGCCTCCTATTCATTATAGGGCCAACCTGTGACCAAACAATCCATGATCAGGCCAATGTTTATAGAAGATATAAGCTACTGTGGGGCTCTAAAGGATCTATTTATCCAGGGAACAGGATTTAGTGTCTAGATAATCCACGTAGAAATAGCATGATAGTGGTGGTATCATGGCTGAAGAGTAGTTGCCAAAATTATCGTAGGCTGAAGAGACAAATCCCCATCAAGAAGTGAGGAACTACACGAGTGTTGTGGACTATCCTTTATCCCAGTCTAAAGGAGGCAGAAGCAGATGGATCTCTGGGAAGTGATGGCCGGAGTGCTCCAGGTAGGGAGACTCTGTCTCAGTTTTATGAAGAGAGAAAATAGGAGGATTATCAGCCGAGTCAATATAGAGCAGTGACGTTTGTCAGTGTGCTGCATGAAGGCTCATTTCTTGAGGTGGTCATCAACCAGTGGAGTCCACATTTCTTCTGAGTTGAACCCTTCACAGTGCAGGAGAACCAATAGTATTTGGCTAAGAAAGAGTTAACTCTTTTGGTTTCAGGGAAACCAGGCAGCCCCATAAGGTGGGGCTGCACACAGATTGAAGGTCAGGGTGGGGTGTCAGGTGTGCAAGAGGGGATTAAGGGTGTGGTGGTGGGAGTGTCCTGGATGAAGAACCTATTTAAGGCCTGATTCCTGCAATAGAGCTTAGAGCTTGAGGTTGGATTTTCGAAGTCTGGAGAGCCTCCTAATATCCAAGGTGAGTTTGCTTGTAAGAATTCTGTGTAGATGAGAATGTGACTGTCTGGAGGATGTATTCTTGTCAACATCTAGCTGCAATGAATAGGAGTCTCTCTTTCTCCCCATGGTCTTCATCACAAGCTCTTGTTTGTTTTAATTAACTTGGACTTCTTGATGATGTAAAATAATATTTTAAATTGTTAAATCGCATCCATGTGATGGCTACCCATGTTGAATATTTGTTTGCTTTCTTACTTTTTACTAATTGGGTAAATCTATATATTCCAGACTGTCTTTGATTTCTCTGTGGAATCCATAGTTGAAGGGACCTCAGAGATAAAGTAATATTTCATCCTTCCAAGTGTGGTATTGAATGTTGGAAAGCCGCAGTGAAAGGGTGTTAAAACCACATGTTTATTATCTATCATCATCTCCACCTCCCCGCACCCCCCACAACCATGGCTTTCAGCAGCAGCACCCTTCTTATTATTTTATGAATCATGGATTCTCTGAGAAGACTTGGATAAGTCTGAAACTTTCTCTGGCCACTCACCTGGCTTCAAATTCATATATCCATATTCAGCTGCCTCCTTAGTGTTGGGATTAAAGTTGTAATTCAGCATATCTTCCTCCAACTGCTTGTTCTTCAAATTCAATGTTAAAATTTTTGGTATGGTGTAAATATTAGTCATTCGATTTTGTTGTTTGAGAAAACGTTTATTTGAAGATGACACCCACAAAGTTTAAGCTCCATAAAAATGGAACCAATGGCAGAACAAAGGTGCAATGTAAGAAAACATAGTTTTGTACATGTTACTTTTATGTTGAAAAACACTGGGTAGGCTGGGCATGGTGGTGAATGCCTTTAATCCCAGCACTAGGGAGGCAGAGGCAAGCGTTTTGCTGTGAGTTTGATGACAGCCTGGTCTGCAAAGTGAGTGTAGGATCCCCAAAGAAACAGAGAAACTCAGTATCAAAAGCAAACAAACATGAAGAAAGAAAGACAAACACTGGGTATCTGAAGGATAATTTAGTTTAGGCACAATGATCATTTGAGAAGTTGTTGGATTTTGTTACCTCTCTCTCTCTGTCTGTCTGTCTGCCTGTCTGAATCTCTCTCTCTCTCTCTCTCTCTCTCTCTCTCTCTCTCTCTCTCTCTCTCTCTCTCTCTTCCCACCCCCCGACCTTCCCTCCCTCCCTCCCTCCTTCACTCTCGCTATTGTATTTGCTAATTTACTAATTTTTGATAAAAATGAAGGAAGCAGATGTTCGCAGCCTATTTATGTAAGGAAGAATCAGGAGTATTTTTTTTGAGATAGGGAATCTCTGTGTACCTAGCCTGAATGAGCCTCAGTTTGTAGACTAGGCTATAGTGGACCTCACATCTGCCTCCAGAGTGCTCTGATTAATGGTGTGTGCAATCATGTTCAACTAAAACAAATATTTTCGAACTGTGTGTGTACCTGAGACCATGGGTGATGATATAGGGGTAGGGATGAAGTCTGAAGGCACAGCTGTAGCAGATGATTGCTCTCATTTGCCTCTAGCCATGCCTTCCTCACAAAATTTTATCATTTCTTGAATTATCTTCTCCGTTTGCTTTGGTCTTTGGGGATGGAAATTGAATTAGGGTCATTTTCATGGCAAGCAGGGGAAGAGATGAATTAAGAACATAACTTTTTACCTCCATCCCCTTTTTTTCCCCATCAAGACAGGGTTTGTCTGTGTATTCTTGGCTGTTCTGGAACTCTCTTTGTAGACCAAGCTGGCCTCAAACTCGTTGAGATCCAACTGCCTCTGGACTATTGAGATTAAAGGCATTTGCCACAACATTAGCTCCTGTTTTTGTCCAATGAAAAGATTTAAGTCCTTTGCATAGCTTATCTCAAAATCAGTCTATCACAGATTGCTTTTTATTTAGTATCAGTCCAGATTAGGAGATAAGTGCTCATCTTTGTGCTGGGGTGAGAGGGCTTGCTACTTCCACGAACACTGGTGTCCAGAAGAAGAAATACCTGACCGCACCTAGAAACTGATAAACCTGTGTCTTAGTCTTTGGAGTTGGGATTTAAAGGGTGGCAGTAATATACTCTGAGGCAGATACCTTTTGACCCTTTTTAGCCTGCATCCAAGATAGGTATCCTACAAAATTGGGCTTCCCTAGCTCACACTCTATAGCCTTGTAACTCTTGCAGATGTCCCTCCACAGCCTGTTTATAATCTGTTATCCCATGAAACCTCTAATGGTAAGGCACAAAGTCTGCATTTGTTGTCTTTAAAACTTGGAGGAGAACGGACCACTGATGTTGTCTGCTGTAAGCTCCCACTGGGTATGGATATTAAAAGCAAAGATGGGTTCACTCAGCTTTGCCAGTTGGAAGCTAAAGAACACATCTTTCAGATTCAAGAGAATATATACTTGTTTCATTGGAAGCATCAGACTCAGGAGAATCAGAGTTTGCAGGTTTCTTAATAGGCTGGGTAGCAGTTTTCCAGGGTGACTGGCTGGGAATCAAGATATATATCTGTGTGTTTGTGTGTGTGTGTGTGTGTGTGTGTGTGTGTGTGTGTGTGTGTGTGTGTCTAAACTGGAAATATGGATGAATGAAATTCACTTTTTTGTTTTCAGGTCCCTTCAAGTCCATTTCTTATTATTTGTTCAGCATTGAGGTAGCTGAATTGGTTAGTTGAAAAATTATAGGATCTTAGTGTTGAGTCATTCTTGGATGTGTAGGTTTTGCCCATACCTCTCTTGAGTATTTGATGCAACTCTGAGAGATATTAAATCTGTATATATTTTTGTAGCAGAACATTTATCTACCAGGTTTTTTGTTATAGTAGTTTGTGTGCATTGTTTTCTTTTGTGTGTGTGTTTTGACGGCTGGTAAAATGTCAGAATTGTTCTGGGTATATGTAAGTCTAATTGCATCCGTATTTCTTTTGTGCAAGGTGTTTTATCTTATGCAAAAGATCTTGCCTCATTTGGTTATCTGTTGTTAAACACTCTTTGCTCTACCATCCTGATACTACATTGGATTTTCAGGATCACAGTGTAGATTGAGACTTTCAGTATGAGATCTTAGATTAAAAAAAACACAAAACTTGTTTTGGGATTACCTATATCAGATAAGAATAACAGTTACCCAGAAGGAGAATTACAGGCACCAAAAACAAGGTTATAGTGGTAGAGTTTCCCTTAACTATAGACTTCAATGGATCAGGTCTTTGTTTTAGGGTAGAAAGGGGGCGCTGGATACAGCCTATATTTTACAACTGGATTGGCACTTCCATCATGGACAAAGATTGCTGAAGTCAGAGCTTCAAAGAACAGAATGCTGTTACAGAGCAGGTTGCGTTGGACAAACTTTATGATCAAATGCTTGATATTTTAAACAGCAAAAGCTACTCAAATACAGAAACAAAAGATATGTTTTCTTAAAGATATATCTGTACTGTTCTGTAATTTAATATTTGTGTTCTTTCACTTTTTTCCTTTGGGTTTTTCAAGACAGGTCTTCTCTATGTAACTGTCCTTGACTTCCTTGTGTTCTTTCACTTTAATATTTTTCTTGAAGATGTATAATTCTGTGACATTTTAGAATGGGAGAAATACAATTCTTGAGGAACAGCAACAATAACATCTGCTTTTTCAAGAAGGGATGAGAGAACCCTGAGCTATTGCGTAATTTGCTATGTTCTCATGACAGATATTCCTACCCTTGACAGAGCATTTTTCTTCCTATTGAGTCAAATATTGTTGCACTTTCCATAGTTTCTTGTTTTTATTTTTTGAAACATATTTTTAACGTTACTGTCATATAATCATGAAACCATTTCTAAAATAAATCTGAGTAGATTTTGACCTTTTATTATATATCTTTTCTCTTTCTTACTTGTAGCTTTTGTACATCACCAAGTATTGAAACACATTCAGAAGTCACAAGACAGATACTAAATTGGCAGAACTGAATCTTCCTGATGAACCTAACCAAAATTTCTTCACAGCTCAGAAAAACCTTTAAGCCTGAGTCACCACCAAATGACCTTGAAACAGACAATCTAGAGTCCATTCCAAGCTGGGGTTCTGTTGTGAATTCTGGAGAAGACAACTCTAACTCGCCAAGTCCTCAGCTGAACTTTTCCCCAAATGACAATGGCTCTTTGGCAAAGCAAGAGCTACAAAGACTCTGGGAGATATTCACCTCATGGTTGCAGCCAGAAAAATGGAGCAAGGAGCAGATGATTTCTCAATTGGTCTTTGAGCAGTTTCTCAACAGTGGGCACTACAAGGACAAGGATGCCTTAACAGAGAAGTGGATATCAAGTGGGGAAAACATGGAGAGATTCATGGAGGGTCTGACTGATGAGTGCTTGAAACCTCCTGTCATGGTGAGTACCTGGGTGAGAGATGACTAAATTGGGAGGAAAGACAGTCATTGGGATTTGGGGAAAACAGGAAGGCTAGGCTGTTTGTGTTACTAGTGAAATCATCCTCATCCCAGTTCAGAGAAATCATATGCCTTTAACTTCCCAGGTGCTAGATTGAAAATTTAGGATACCTTATCTTTTAGTTGTGAGCTTAGACTTTAATGACTTAGCCAAGAGTTTTGAGTGACTGTTGAGGCAGCAAACTGTCTCTGTCATCTACTCATTGGGGAAGCTCTCAATGTGCAGGCCTTGAATAATCATGAAATTAATTTTTTATTCCTTCTCAAGTCTCTGATGTGGTTAAGAACAGATAGTATACTTTTCCAAGTAAGCTTAGGGGTTAAGATATTTTCTGTTCTATATAGGTGTTTCAAGTTGACAATGATGAGCTCTGATAAATTTTGATTTACATTTAGACTTTTTGATGCTCCAAGATTCTGATTTTTTTCAAAGCTGCCAAATACAAAAAGCCAAAACTCTGAATGTAACATTTATATAATTCCTGGTTGTTTTGTGGTGCTTCTTGCTGTAAGTAGCTTATTGTATATATGTATAAGAGCATAAATGTCTATGTGAAAAAATTTAGAAAGATAAAAATATGGGGTACAACAACCTGCTGCTTATTTGAATGTTCTAATGTATAAGAGAGTTATCATTTTATAATTTGTGTTATTCCACATTTTGAAGCCTTTGTGCTTTAAGTTTAGAATTTCGTGAATGAAACTGAATTCCCCGTAATCTTCCAGAGTGTTCATTCACGTTCCACAGAGCAGAGGCAAAGTTCTCTTAAGGAGTCCAATGTAAATGTTGCACTTATTTCAATCAGAAGAGAATTCTGTTAATTACACAATAATAAATACACAACCCAATAAACCAATGTTTTGATGATAAAGTTATTTATGGTCTACGGAGGTTGTGTAGACTAGTAATCAGTAGCAAGGACAAACAATTATATGGGCTAGAAATAAAACCCACTGACCCAAATGTATGAGGGACATTGACACACAGAGAGAAATAGAGAAAGAGACAGAGACAGAGACAGAGACAGAGACAGAGAGATACAGAAAGATAGAGACAGAGAGACAGAGAGACACAGAGAAAGACAGAGAGAGAAACAGAGAGAGAAGCCACTGATGACTAATGACTAGGGGGTGTTGAAAAAGCCTCAGCTATCTCTGAGTATGAATAAAAGACAACAGGTAGCCTGGAATACTAAGACTCAGCTAGTAGAGAACAAGACTAAAAACCTTAAAGATCCCTGATAGAAAATAGCAATTACAGATCACAGGCTGAAGCCAAAGGAAGAGCTTCCTCTAGAATAGTAACAATCACAGAGAAACAATGAAGGGAGTTCAAGGGTTCTGGGCACAAAATAACAGATATCAATCCTAGAGCCAACTGAGAAATGAAAACAAGGACTAAGAAATCAACAAAAAGAAAAATGTCATCCGTAGAGACACTTTTCTGTAGTTGAAAGGACAAACTTTATTAGAACAGACACACAGCTCCCTTGAATGGATTAGGGAGGCTCATCCAGAGCAGGTGACCAAAAGGGATTCTGTGTCTGAGATGCTAAAGGGTGCTCTATGCAATCCAGCTCTTCAGAATTCCACTAGTTATGCATGTTCCAACCCAGCCTTGTTCTCTTCCCCCAATGCTCGATATGTTGGAATCTTTCCAGAATGTTTGGTGGATGGGACACAATGCCTGGAACAAGGGTCAGCCTTCCTACTTTCAAGATTGGCAAAGTTTCTTATGGTCCCCCTTCAATGTACGGAGCAGTTGAAGAAAATATTTTTTCCAAAGCTCCACGGGCGACTCACATTGTGTTTCTCTCCGGAGACTGAGTCAACAACATGAGCAAACACAGTGTCAATAGTGACTCGAGATTACAGAACTTATGAGTGCCAGGATAATATCCTTAGAGATAGGGTTAAGAGAGACGAGCTAACCCACAATCTAATGATTCTGCACAAACAGGTTAAGGGCAGGTATTACATCATCCACTGGTTCTTTGACAATGGTCACTTGGTTTTTGATTACAGGTCCATGTCTCCATGCAGGGGCAGGAAGCCCTCTTTTCTGATCATCTTTCCTTAAAACAAGTCATCAGTGAATTTAAAGAACAGCAATCAGCAATGTCTGCAACAGGAGAGGACGGAATCACACCCCTTCAGACGCCACATGGCAGGATCATCGCAACAGGTGAGTGTGGATATTTGAACGATAGGGATGTTGTGTGAGATCACTTTTGGGGTACAGTTTCATGGACTGTCTTAATTCCACAGGATATGAAGACACTCAAGATGGCTACAAGCACTCCCAGCACACCAGTGAAGTAAATAGTGGTGTTTATAGTCTAGAAAATGAGAGGGATCCCCTTCTTATTATCCAAGGATATCAAAATCCTGAGCCTGAAGAAGGAGATATTTTTTGTGGAATCCCCCACGGAACCAAAGGGACAAAGCAAGGCTCCTCCAGGCACCAGGATCAGTCCCTCTGGGAAAGATTTCCTGAAGCTGTACCCATGGAGTCACAAGCAGGATTGTCCTCCAGGCTAGACCACACTGAAGACAATGAAGATGGCTGCAACGCTTTCTGGAATGCTACTGAAGTAAATGCTGGTGCTTGGAATACTGGAAATGAGATATACCCCCTTCTCACTATTCAGACAGAAGATGCGGAGACTGAAGAGGGATGCTTTTCTCATGGAAACCTTGACAAAGCTACAAGAGGGAGTCAGGGCCCCTTCAGGTCCCTAGGAGAGTCACAAAGTGGACCTTCTCCTGAAGATGTCGCAGTGGAGGTGTTAATGCTCCTCTCTAAGCCACAGTGGCCTCCCTCTCAGTCTGTCTCTCTGTGCCAGAATCTTGAGGCCAACTCCACAGGTACAGGTCAGCAGGAGAGACTCCACAGAGACCTGAAAACACACACTTGTGATGAATGTCCCCAAACCTTCAAATATCGGTCTAGACTTTTAGCCCACCAGAGAAAACATAGGAACGAGAGGACATTTTTCTGTCCCTCGTGCCATAAAGGCTTTTATAACCACTCAGACCTTGGAGTTCATCAGGTCATCCACAAGCAAGAGAAGCCTTTCACATGCAGCGCATGCAGAAGGTCCTTCAGCCACAAAACCAACCTGCATGCTCATGAGAGGATTCACACAGGAGAGAAGCCTTATACCTGCTCCCTGTGTAACCGTAGCTTCCGACAGTCATCCACCTACAACCGGCACCTGAGGAACTGTCACAAATGATACTGAACTCTAAATCTTCCCAGTCCAAGGCCAGCACAGCTTTAGCCTCGAATTCTCATCTGTACATGAAGAGACACATCACTTGTAAACAACAGTTAGCCAGTGAAAATGTAACATGAACCTTCTGGGTTATTCCTTCCACCCATAGTTTGTCCCATTCGACTGCCACGTGAGGGCAAAGAAGGTGAGTCATTTGTCAGAACACACTGACTCCCTGAGGAAGCTCACCTGTGTTCACATACTATGCAGAAATGTTGGGGGTGAATGATGTTTTCCCCTGATGTGCTTGGTGTAGACTTTGATCAAGTCACCAGGATTCTTCAAACTCATGGAGATTCACTAGCCTGTATCTCCCCTAGTTCTGGGGTTATAGGTCTGTGCCACCATGCACAGTTTTATTTTTTTAAAGCATATTTATTTAGTCATTTATTATGTATAGAGTATTCTGCCAGAATGTGTGCCTCCAAACCAAAGGATGGAAGCAGATCTCATCATAGATTGTTGTTAGCTTTCATGTTGCTGCGGGCAATCGAACTCAGGACCTTTGGAAGAACAGACAGTGCATTGACCTCAGAGAAATCTCTCTAACACCATGAACAGCTATACGAAACCATGTTTGATGCACCTGTCCAGGACTGAGCCCTGAAACCCCGGCAAGCATACCAGCAGCTGTCCATGCACAATGTTCTTCCTTCCCCACAGCTTTCAGTGCCCAGGTCCTAAGGACTTGGGCCAGCGGATTTCAGGAGAGCTGCAGGGAGGTTGTGGTGCTAAGAGAAAGATTTGTGCAATGAAAAATTCTTTTGCATAGTGCTCAAAAAGGGTAAGAAATGATCTCAGACACCATTTCCTAACTGAAAGGTGCTACTTCAGAAAGTGAAGAAGTTGGACTGTGAAGGAAACTGTTTGACACTGTTGTGTAGACTGTAATCTAAGGCAAAGAGCAGGCACAGACATTGATGCTGATATAGGCAACAGTCAGAATTTGACCTGATGCTTAATATTTTGACATCAGTTACTAAGTTTTCCTCTGTAGACATCAACTCTTGCAAAGCAGCCTCAGAAACCCCAGGACCTGCACATCTCCCTTCCAGAGGGAAATGAAGAGACACTGGAGGCTGGATGTCCAGTAAACACAGGCACAGCTCCTAGCACCAGAGCAAGGATACCCTCATCTGAAGTTAATGACCCTCTCCAGCACCCTGTTGCAAGTCAAGTGGAAGATATTTCTAGCACTAATTTGCAAAAGATCACAATCTCAGACCAAAAGGAACCCTCTTAGGGGTGAGACTCATGAGAATTGTCATTACATAGAAGTGCTAGAAATATGAGTCAGAAACCCACTGCCCACTCCTCATAATTTTAAGGCCAAAGTCTTAACAATACATCAGAATGACTCATCAATTCACTATCAGAGAGGCCAGTCTACTGTTTCCTCAGAAGTACAGCGATGCAGGCATGGAATCATGTTGATGACATGACAGGAGCATGCCTCCTTCCACTCCTCCATGTGCCTGCACAGCTGCTCTCTATAGGAGAGTCACTGGCACTGCAGAAACAGCAGATGAAGAATGGTTATACTATGAGTACTGAGTCTTCAACCCCATCAGAGTCTTAAGAAGGAAATATTATCTAATATGTATGAAGTGAAGGCAAGCAGCATACAGAAGTACAGAAATTCCAGAGGCAGTTGACTACCTGGAGGGTCTGTAATGATGGGGCATCCAGTGTTTCTCCTGCAGCACAGGACATCGGACACACATTTCTGTGAATCAGGAATTTTGAAGGACTTGTGTATCGAATATCTCCAAAGTTGAATAGGTTATTTCCCAGTGTCCTGCTTCTTCATAGATTGGACAGTCACACTGCTATCAGCAGTAGAAATAAGAACAGTTTTCTTCCAATGGCTTTATATGCCACATTTGTTTCTTTGATGCTCACAATCTTCCCTGAAGTAGATTGGAATATTTATATCTGAATCTCCTCATGATTTTTGAAATAAAATTCTTTTTACATATCGTTTTCAATTAATTAATTCACAGTACATCTAAATTGTTATCCATCCCTAGAATCCTCCCATTTCTCCCTCCCTCCCGCTTACCTCCTACTCCCCACCCCTATGACTGTGATTGGGGAGAACTTCCTCCCCATTTCTAGACTCATAGGGTATCAAGTCTCTTCTTGGTCGCCTGTAATCCTTTACATGATTGCAGATAGAAAGTCAGACTAAATTTCATATCATGCATGAAATCATCAATACCTAGGTATGATCTTCCTGCTGGCTTGTTACCTCCTGGCTGACCAAAGAAATATGGCTCCCATTGTTTGCTGCAGGGCCTCGAGTTGACAGGTCCCTAATTTCATTAAACAATGGCAAGAGGTTACTTCTTATGTCTCTCTTGGATTTGCAATCCTTAAACCAATGATTTCCCTTCACACTGCAGCTACAATACCCTGGAAATCTTGACATACCGTTACCATTATGGTCCTAATCTCCTTGTACTCTTCTGTGAATATCTACTTCTCAAGAGTCAATATACACCTGTTGCTTTGAGGTCTGGTGCTTTTAAATATATATATTGCAAATGGCCAAATTCAACACAAGTAAGGCACTGGGTATCTTGATATATGAGATCTCTAGCTAAGACTTGTCCTACAATATTGGTATTATGCTCCTGCAAAACAATATCAGTCGTGTCTCTTATCGGTTGATCTATTGGTGCTGTTTTAATAACTTAATTGCTTTCTGACATTCACTATTAGCATTTTCAAATGCCATGGTCTTTATCAATTCCTATCTGGCATCAGAGTGTAGTTGACAGCTGAAGTCAATCTCAGTAAAAAGTCTGGGAACGTCTCTCCATGGCCTGGTATTGCCTTAGTTAAGGAAATAAATCACTGCCATGGATCTTCAACCATTTCCCAAACTATTAAAGATGCAATGCAACATGCTTCTATCACAATGTTGTCAGGATTTTTATCAGCTGGCAAGAGATAGTTCCCTTTGTAGCTGACAAACACCTCATGTCCTTTCATAAATCTTGTTTCAGCAGGCAAACACTGCAGGATCTCACAGCAGTCTGTTTCACATGCCAGACTTGGGATAAACTAACATGTTTACATCCACTACATGTTTTCCCAAATTTTTTGTTTATTTGGTTGCTTTTTGTTTGGTTTTTAAAATTCTTTTCCTTTATGCATTTTACGTACTAATCACAGTTCCTCTCCCTGCTCTCCTCCCATTCCTTCCCTCACCTCCCACTCCCACTGTGCTCTGAGACACGAGATCTCCCATGGGATATCTACAGTACTTGGCATATCTAGTTGGAGTGGGACTAGGCACATCTCCTATTTTCCACAGACAATGTGACTGAATTAGGAGAAAGAGATTTACAGGCAGGCAACACAGTTAGATACAACCTCTGTTTCTGTAGATTTTTCATGTAAAGACTATCTGCACTTCCCTTATATATGTCTAGAGGGCATAGTAGAATCACAAGCATGCTCTTTGAGTGGAAATTGAGTCACTGTGGACCCACATGAGTCAATCGTGTATCTCCTTGACATCTCTGGCTCCTTCAACTCTTCTCTCTGTACCATAAGATTTCTGTGTAAACTATTGTCTGGGTGTGTATCTCTGCATCTTTTCCGTAAGCAGCTGGGTGAAGCATTTCAGAGGACAGTTCTGCTGCTGTCTTGTCTCCAAGTATAGCAGAGTATCATTAAGAGTGTGAGGTGTGAGCTAACGCTCATGGCATGTGGGCCAAGTTTGACCATTCATAGGCTGGCTGCTTTCCTTAATCTCTGCTCCATCTTTATACGTGTACATCCCAATGGCAGGCAGTACAAATTGTAGGTCAATGGTTTTGTGGGTGTGTTGGTGTCCCCATCCCTCCAATGCACGTCTTGCTTTCTTCCAGGTGATAGCTGTTTCAGCATCCATATCTCCTACTGCTAAGGGTCTTAACGTGAGTCATCATCATAGACCCTGGGCATTTCTGTTGTGACAGTGTTATAGCTCCTCTAAGTGATACACCCACATGTTGATTTCATTTCTCCATCCAATCCTTTGCATGATCAGTACTTTCTGTTCCTCACCCACTCCCACACACCTGTCCCCTGTCTCCATTTCCTCCCCACATGACTAATTTATTTTCCCCTCTTAGTGAGACCCAGCATTTATGAAGCATTTATGTTTTGTAATGGAAAATGCAGAGAAGACAACCATAAATTTAACTAAAAAACAATTTATTTTAAAAAAAAGAGATAAATGACATCTTAGGTATGAATAGAAGTTCATAATAACACAGGCATTTGGCATAAATCTGGAATCAGTACTCAGGATGAAGGATGACTGTCATTGGAACCTGAGGGCCACCTTGGTCGGCCTAGGGAAACACTATCTCCAATGTGAGGGTATATTTACATAATTATCTCATATATTTCAAAATTCTACCCATTGTGACTGGAAAAAGAGAACTCCGTGTGAAATTTCTAATTGCTGTCCAAATTATCGATCACCAGCTGGAATTCCAGCAATCAGTGGGATAAAAGCAAACAGTTCACAGAAATTTCAAGGATAGCCATGGGAACACAGAGGTATACCCAGTGTCAAAAAAGCAAACATATCTGAGCGCAGTGGTAACATGTTCCTGTAACCCATATACCTTGAAGGATAAGGGGATGTGTACTAGGGAGATCAGGATGGCATACCGTATAAATGATGAAATAAAACCTCAAGCTGGATACAATTATTTGGGCAAGTGAACAAATTCTTCAGTTTGAGAGATTTTCTGAGCTCTACAAATCAATATCTGGGTAAAAAACAAATCTATCAATTTCCCCCGAGCCTGCATCTTCAGAAAGGTCCTGTCTTTTGTGTGATGTGCCTGCCACACCTTCCTTTTTACACTGATTTCTTGGACAGGAACCTGGGTTCTTACGAAAGAGAGTGTGGGGACAATTTGGGCAAAGATGTGTTTTTAGGTCTATAATAGTAGCCAAGTCTTGAAGGACACTCAGGTGGAGTACCTCAGCAGATGGATTTTTGCTTTGAGCAACAACATGTGTGCCTCAGCTACTGCTCTTTCAGTCTTTGCTTCAAGAGGTGTGGATTGACCAAGGAAGGAAGCTACAACCTTGGCTTGCCATCCAGCACCTTTTTGGGGCACTAAGGCTGGCTCCCTCCCAATCCTCATCTCCATGGGTGGAACCATTCAGGCTGTAGCTGAATATTGGTATGGAGTTCTCCCTAAATACTCAGAATCTTCACTGGCAAAGGCAGTGAAAGTTCAATGGCCATGGGTGTTGCCTAATCCAACATGAGCTCCAGGGCAACAGTGTATTTCTGGCAGTACCCTAAAAACAAGGTGGAAATCTGGTGGATATGGGAGTGATTCAGGTTGAATCCAAGTAGCAGATGTCATGGAGTCTTCACTCTTGGGAGAGGACTCCCAGAGTAGGGAGATAAAAACAACAGATAAAAACATCAACAACAAATATTCTCTGCCTACAAGATGTTTATGGCCACATATAGTCCCTCTGAGAGACTTCCTTCTGTCAACGATGCTTCTGTGGCTTTTGAACATGTTCCTGATGTACCTTTCCAAGGAAACTATGTGCACTCCCATGATCCAGGCTCTTACTGAATGCCAATAGGAGGAAGGCTACAATTGCTGTAGTATTAATGATTGCAGACTCACAGTTGAGAGGGAGGGACATGAAAGGCTTTGACTTACTGTTCCCTAGCACACTGTTAGCCATGATCAGTAGTTACAGGACACACTAGATCAAGATTTTTAAAAGAAATCCGAGAGTGAAAAGGAATCCATGACATCAGGCGGTGACAGTGCAACTTCAGCAGCCTCCAAATCACTGAGCTCTTTAAGGAATTGCTGGTCTTTGATGAAAGTGTCATCTTGAACACGTTCTGTGAGTTTAGTTGTGTTGACTGATGGAGTCTTTGTTGGGTTTCCAGCTGCACTTGTGTCTGTTGCGGAAAATGCTGATGAAGCTGTGCAGAAATATGAAGGCTGGACTGAGGCTGGGATTCGGGCTGTAGCTGGGTGTTCAGAGGATGGACATGCTGCTGATAGATCTGGGATTCTTTCTCCTGTTCCTGTGGATTGCCCAGCCTGTGCGAACATCAGGGTTTCACATGCAAGACTCTTATTGTTCTCATCAGGGAAGAAGATGGATTCTGTGTCTGGGAACATACTGGGATGGAATGGAGGAGGAGAGCTGACACGTGATGGTCTCTCCCCCAAGGAAGAAATGGACTCTGAATCGAAGGACATACTGGATGGGGTGAGTGGAAGAGAGTTGGTGGAAATAGACTGTTTCTGGTAAAAAGAATCTGCACAGACAGAAGCTAGAGGAATCCCAGTGCCTTTGGGGATGGCAGATATGTCACAGGAAGCTTGGCCTTGCTTCCCAAGTGGTACACTAGCCAGGCTGGCAGGTCTGTCGCAGGAAACGTGGTCTCGCTTCCCATAAGTATTCCCAGGTAGTTTCTCAAGTTTCTTTCGATTCTGCCTAGCTCGCTTATTCTTGAACCATATCTGGAGAGAAAAGGGAAAGCAGAAATCAAAAGAAATTAGCTATATCATTAAGCTCCCAAATAATATGATACTGTGTGAAAATTCTGGCTATTGGTTGCTATGCAACACATATCCCAAATCTCCCACATTCCTGAGCCCAAGAACGATGATGGCAGTTGGAACTGGACATGAAAACCAACAGACTAAGGTAACTTCTAGTAGGAGTTGCAATTGTGATGTCTGACTAAAGTATAAACCTTTCAGATTAGAGATTGAGAAAAGATTTTCAACAACCATAATCTAACCAAGAGATAAATATCATACCTATTTGACAAAATTCACCCGAAAAAATCAAATAACCCATTTATAAATGGGGCACATGTACAGATCTACCAAAAGAGCATAAATAACAAACCTTGGCATATACCCAAAATATTCTCCTCTTTACTGCATGGCCACTTGTTGCACTGAGTACATTGGAAAGTTAAGTAAGAATGGAAAAAAATATATGGTGCATTTACACAATGGAATACTACTCTGAAATCCAAAAGCAAATCTTCAAATGTTGAGACTGGTGGAACTAAAATGATCATTTTGAGTAAGGTATCTCAGACCCAGAAAGACACCCTTTGTATAGATGCATGGTATTTATTAACTTATATGTGGATATTAGCCCAAATAGATGATCCCTGGGATACTCCAACCTGACATGATATCAGCACTGACAATGGGACTGATAGGAGCATACTGGGTGAGTGGGTGATGAGAGTTGCATAGAAGCGGTGAGCATACAAGTAAAAGGAAGTGTTAGGAGCTCTACAAGGGGCCCAGCATATCTGGAACCAAGGGAGCTTGCAGAAAGTCATACAGCAAGCAAGGACATGGCAAGCAGAGAACTGAAACACCATGTTCAGACATAGCCAAGGGTCAAATCATTCTTCATGTTCTCATGGGGGAGGAAAAAAGAAACTGCCTCTGACATGAACTCTGGTGCAAATGATATGATCACTGCCATTTGGTCAGATGGCCTTGAAGGTACACAGAGGAAAGAGATGCATACTATTCTGATGAGAACAGAAAAGCTGAGTTCAGACACTAGGAGAGTTGGGCCCACCCTTCCCCAGGTCTAGGAGAGCAGAGTAGGGCAGAAGAGGGAAGACAGTGAGAACAGAAAGAGAAGAGTGTAGGGATTACATTCAAGATGTACTATGGATAATTACAATATATAAAATAATTTTAAAGATCATTCTTAGTGAGGTAAACTAAAGCCAGGAGGAAACACGTGACATGTACATACTTATAAGCAGCTATTAGAAATATAGTGAAGAACTAAATTCCACAGACCCAATGAAGCTAAGCAGAGTCCAAAGGAAGATGCTTGAAACTCACTCAGAACAAAAAAGACCATCAACATCCACAGTAGATAGGGGAAAGAAGTGATTTGGAGATTTGTGGATGGGTTGGGAAGGATAAAGGGACTGAGGATAAGATTGGCAAAGAGCTGAAGAGGGTGTGTGAGGAGAAGAAAGACGAGAGAAAACAGAAATCTGGGGAGAGAACATCTCTGGGTAGGGGAGGCAGACAGCAGTGTTGGGTAACTGTCTTCTGAGAGGCTTCAACTATCAACTGATGGGGACATACACAGTAACCCTGGCAACAGGCTGACTTGGAGGACTGCTGTGGATGAGTAGGAGAAAGAATAAAGGGAGCCAGATGGGTGAGAGACCCCATGAAATCCTTCAGAGTAATCTTAGCTGGGTATTCAGACTGAGCCACCCAGCAAAACAGACAGAATGTAGATCTTCTATTCTTTGATAACAAATGTCCAGCTTTGGGCACAATGATGGTCCCCTATCAGAATGAGTAGGGGCTGTCTCTGACTCTGATATCTACTGCTGGGTAATTCTTACTAGCTGAGCTTCCTCATCACTCCCAGGTGGGAAAGTATCTGCTTTGGCCTGCAGTGACTTAAGATAATTGCTGGATTTGTTATGCTTGGGGGCCTCCCCTTAACTTGGAGGAAGGAATCAGAGCATAGCATGGGGAATGGACTGAGGGGAGAGTAGGGAGGCATGGGAAATTTGGGTATAAAGTGGTTAAATAAATAAATTAATGAGTGGAGAAAAGAAGTCAAAACAGTTGCAAACATAACCATGCAAACAACTCCACTAACCTTGTACAACCTGGAACTAATCACAGGAACTCCAAGCAATGTAGGGACACCTGAAATCAAGCATTCAGGGAAGTGTGCCCTTGGCTGGTTAGGGAGTGGCTATCTGTCTAGTAGAGAAAAGGAGACACAAGATGGCGCATACCTTGATCTGGTGCTCTGTCACGTGGAAACTCTGAGCCAGTTCCTTGCATTGATCTTTAGTCAGGTACTTGTGTTTATCAAATTTTCTTTGGAGTATCTGGTTTTGTTCCGCGGCAAACACAGTGCGTTTTTTCTTTTGTCTTGGATCATGGAGGGAAACCCATGATTCTGGATGGACTTGAGAAGACATGAGACCTTGTGAACTTGATAGACCTGAGGTACCTGGGGAACATTGGAAGCCCAAATTCACTGGATAAAAAGAGGATGTTTCGCCTGGAAGGAGAGAAGATCATCCGATCATTTGTACATTTTTTTCAGCAACAGAAAACCTTGGGAATCTAGACATCCTGAGACATCATTGAAATTTGTTCTCATTTGGAGACCATGTGGCACAAAATCAAGCTTAGACATGTGAGGTTCCACATTCTCTATCTCTTACACTCAAACCCCCTGAAAAATTTCTCTAGACTTTCTATACAAAAGTCTCACTCCTGTTCCTTCTCTGGTGAACTGTGCACAAAAGCACTTAAGGATGGCCTGCACTATGGAGTCTCACCAGTACTTGGCCTCTGTCTTTCCTGAACTCTGCAGTCTTCTGGTTCCCGCTGTTCACATATAGAAAAAATTACAAACACCTTCCATATTTTCTTAGGACCCTCTACCCATCAAATAGCAGTTTTTGAGGTACCAAAACTTCCAACACAGAAATAAGCTCCAGAATGATTCCAAAGACTTTTCTTCTATGAGATGCCTTTCTCCCTGAAGATGGTAACTCTCTCACCATAGTCATTATATACAGACATGATTAAGGACACCAACTCACCAGGAATCTAGGAAGTTGTATTTTTCTTTGGTTCCTCCCTGTGTTTGATCACTTCTAAATTAACCAGAGCTAAAATATCTTCTTCAGGCAGTAAATGCTAAGATGCACCCATACTTTGGCTTCTCCCACAATCCCTTAGCCATACCCTTCTGTTTGGTGACACTTATATCGTTTCCCACCTCAGAGTGTCCTCTTCTTATTGATTTCACTTCAAGTGCTTTTGATTGCTTTTGAATCAGGGTCTCATCATGTACAATTAGAGCCTGCTCTAAAATGCACTATGTAGAGAAGCCTGGCTTCAAACTCACACAGATTGGCTTTCCTCGTCTTCCTGAATGCTACCATTATAGGTATGCTACACCAGGACCTTCAAAATATTAACCATTGTTTACAGAACATGTGCTGCGTGGTATATGAATCATTAATAAAAGGTATGCTGACTAAGAGGCAGGTGAATCTCTGTGAGTTCTGGTATAGCTTGCTCTATATAACAGGGAGGCTAAATATCTAATATATCTAAAGGACACCACAAAGTACAAAAAACACACCAAATAACACATTTACAATTGGGGAACATGTATAGCGGGACCTCAGTATCCAGCTATCCCACTTCCAATCAGAGCTGCCAATATCTAGAAAATCAATGATTTCTAATGCTGGCAAAGATGTTGGCAAGGAAGTTTACTCATTCATTGCTGTGCATGTGCAGCCTGGTGTACCACTAAAGAAACTATATGGTTATTCCTCAAAAGGTGCAAAATGAGGCTTCGGTTACATATCTGTCATGCTAGACACTGAGGGCTGAGGCTTTCAGACAGCAATTAATGGCTGCTTTGGCAGATTAGACTGACCCAGGTCAAAATAAAAGTGTAGCCATGTGGGATGGTGAGTGACTGTAATCTCAGCACTCCAGAGATAGAGGGAGGCAGATCTCTGTTAGCTTGTAGCCTGCCTGGCCTACAAAGCAAGTCCTAGACAGTCAGGGCTACACAGAGAAACCTTGTCTCTGAAAACCAAAATGGCCCACAGACGGTGTTTCTTGTAGTGAAGGTGTGTACAGCAATGCCTGTTTTCCATCCCTGGGACTAACACTGTGGGACAGAAAAACTAATTTCTCCTGTGGGCCAGCCTGAACCCCACAGCACCTCCAAAGCCTACATGTGCTAAAGAAGATCCTGATTAAAAGGGAAAAGCAATCAACCTACAATACACAAAATCTCTCCATGAGCCTTTCCTGCTTTTCAAATGAAAGGAACAGTCAGTACACCTAAAGTTCTCAAGTAGATACTAGAACTTAGACCACAGAACTATACTACAAGATTATTTATAAATTCAGCAGAACTTCCACATTATGGGCAGTCTACACTATAGTTTGACTTTGAGGTAAACAGTAGATATGGCTCCAAACCTTTTCAATTGAAAAATAAAAGCACTCTTCAACATGTTCCGTTGCTTTTTTTTTTTTTTTTTTTTTTTGGTTTTTCAAGACAGGGTCTCTCTGTGTTAGCCTTGGCTGTCCTGGACTCACTTTGTAGACCAGGCTGGCCTCGAACTCACATCGATCTGCCCACCTCTGCCTCCCGAGTGCTGAGATTAAAGGCGTGCACCACCACGCCCGGCTTCTAAACCAACAACTCAGATAATCTGAAATAGTCAATAGAAATTAGTCAAAAATGAAACCTTCGGTTTCAAAGTCTTGTTGGTTTTTTGTATGTTTCTTTGTTTTTTGCTCTGCTTTCAAAGAAAGCTGAAAATCTTAGATCACGGATGTTGGTACAATTTGGGCAAACTAGCTGTCTTAAAGTCCAAACAGGACACTTTTGTTCTCACCAAAAATTGTTGACCAAAAGTCCAAGATTGACCCCCTTTTATAATAATGGAAAATTATGAATTTTTAACACTGAATTTCAAAAACAAGCAGGTCTAGGAGGATTTGGCCTTATACTTTAATCCCACCACTAAGGGGCAGAGAAATGTAAATCTCTGAGTCAGAGGCAAGATGCACCTACAGAAAAAGTTTCAGAATATCGAGGTTTTCTCAGAGAATCAATGCCTCATAAAACAATACTAATGTTGCTGCTGAAGATGTTGGTGCTGGGCATGATGATAAGATCAAACATGTGGTGCTAACACCACTTCACACCTGATTTCAGGCCTTCAGTACCACACTTAGAAAGATAATGGAGTAGGATATCTGTGAGGTCCATCCCGCTATAGATTCTAAAGAGAGATCAAAGAAAGTCTGGAATATATAGACTTTTTCTGGTTCGTAAAATGTAAGCAAACAAACATATATTCAAAATAGGTTTCCATCACATAGGTGCAGATTTATACTTTAAAATATAATTTTATATAATCAAGAAGGCCAAGATAATTAAAACAAACAAGAGCTTATGATGAAGACCATGTGGAGAAAGAGAGACTGATAGTCATGGCAGCTAGAAGTTAAACAGAGTACATCCTTCACGTGGTCACATTCGCATCTACAAAGAATCCTTACAAGCAAACTTACCCTGGATATGAGCAGGCTCTCCCATCTTCCCAGATCCGTGCTGATGGTCTAACCTCTACTCCAGGAATCAGGCCTTAAATAGATTCTACAATAGAGGACCCTCCCACCACCACACCTTTAATCCTCTGACACCTGGCAGACCCTCCCACCCTGTGGCCTTACACTGTCTGCAGCCCCACCCTATGGAGACTTGCTGGTTTGCTTGGAACCTCAAAATTAACTCTTTCTTGGCCTAACTCTCTTGCTTCTCCTTCAATTTAGCTGTTCAACTCAGAACACATTTGGACTCCACTGATTGGTGACTCCCTCAAGAAACAAGTCTTCCTGCCACACACTGCTAAGCTTTACTGCTGATACTCCTCCTTTTTTCTCTTTGTAAAGATGAGACAGAGTCTGACTACCTAGTCCAGTCTGGCCATCACCTCAAAGAGATCCACCTGCCTATCACTCCTGTGTCCTGGATAAAAGATAGTCAAACCCACACTTTATTCATTTCCTGATGGGAATTTTCCCTCAGTTTTAGATACTTTGTTCATTCAGTGATTTCAGCCATGATACACCCACTATGACACTATTTCTACATGGGCCATCTAGATCCTAATTCGGGTTCCCTAGAAAATTAGAGCTCTTACCATCCCACAGTTGTTCTTGGATTAATGACATGTGCCATCATGCTCTGTTATAACAAATTCCCATGAACTCCATTTTTAAAATTATTTATTTTTAATTTTATTAATTTATTCAGATTACAACAGATTGTTCTCCCATCACTTGTATCCTCCCACTCTTCCCTCCTTCCCTCTTTCACCCTATTCCCCTCCCCTTGGTCTATGACCCAGGGGAACCACCTCCCCCACTATATGGTCATAGGCTATCAAGTCTCATCTTGTTATCCTGCTTATTCTTTCTTTGAGTGCCACCAGGCCTCCTCAACAAAGGGAGGTATGCAAATATGGTCCACCGGACTTTATGTCAAAGTCAACCCCCCCCTCTCCACATAACTGTGGAGAATGTCCTGTCAATTCAGTAGATCAGGGTAGGGGTCCGATGTTTACTATTGTATTGCACCGCGTTTGTAACAGCAACATTGGATGCTGGCCTAGGGGTAGGCATGAAGACTGAGGATCCACACATAGCAGACATTTGCTCTTATTTCCCTCTAGACATGCCTTCCTCACAAAATTGAATCATTTCTTGTTCTCTCGTCCCTTTTTTCTTTGGTCCTTAAGAATGCAGATTGAATTACTGTCATTTTCATGGTAAACATGGAAAGAGATGCATTAAGAATATAAATTTATATTCTCGACCACAAAGTTGTTGTGTGTGTGTGTGTGTCTCTGTGTGTGTGTTCAACAAAAGATAGGGTTTCTCTGTGTAGCATTGGCTGTCTTGGAAGTCTGTCTGTAGACAAGCTGGACTTGAATGCCCAGAGACTTGACTGCTACCACCACACCTAGCCCCTGTTTTTGTCAAACAAAAAGATTAGGAGATTTATATTGTTTACCTCAGCATCACTCAAGTACAGATTGCAATGAATGTTGAAGTTATCTTACTGCATTTATAAATTACCTTGCATTACAGGTCTGTGCTCCGGGGTCTAGCTTTCATTTGCCATAATTTGGTGTATGTGAATATTTCTTTTATCACAAAAGCTAGAGCCTCATGGAGAGATCATTTTCTTTTGTAGGCTGATTGCTTTTTCTTTAGACAAGGTCTCCTGTAGGCCAGATATTACTTGGGACTGCTTTGTGGTCCAGGCAGGCCCTCAAGGCCTGATCCTCTTTTCTCCACTCCTGAGGCAATACACAGCTGATATGTCAATTAACGGTTTGATGTGTTTTAAAGGTGTGGCAATTAAGTGCTGTGCCCTTCAAAAAAGGTATCCTGGAGAACTTGTAGCTGGTCATTCCCATGGGCAAAATGTGTTGTAATTTCATGGTTCAAATGATGTCCTATGACAAAAATAAAAGTAACTCAAAATATAAATGTAATATATCCTTCTATAGTTTAGGCTGGTGTCCAACTCATAGAGATTCATTGGACTCTGTGTCCTCTTTGATGGTGTTAAAATTCTGCTCTATCACACAGAGTTTGGTGACCTTTCTTGCTGAGATGGAGTTTCCTTAGCCTTACGCCTTCCTACCTGTCTCTCTTTCAGCAATGACAGCTCAACCCAGGCTTCTTTACTGAGTTTATGGACCCAAGTCCCAGGAAGCTTTCTCTAAATCTACAGAAGATTAAAATCACCTCTTAAAGCTGAATGAAAATTTAAGCAAGCAGAGTCTGACCCTTTATACAAGCCTGTCCTTGAACTCAGAGATCTATTTGTCTCTCACTTGAGATTAAACCCATATCTGTATTCCAGCTGAATTCCAAAGATCTAGAATGATTTTGAATGTAAACTCTTGCCAGTAGAGCCAAGTTGTAAATTGAAATTTCTCTATAAGGATGGTGTCAATAACAGTAGGCCTTGTTGGGCTTCCTTTTCAGTACTAAATCTACTGTGTAGTGGGCCATCCTTACTATCTTCTAATCACAGTTTCTATAGGTCATCATCAGCACCACAGGGGCTTGAAGTCCAATTTAGCTCTGTCACTGAGCCTTACATAGATGTTTTGGATACATTTTGTATTAATTTGATAATATATTTATTTTTAATCCTTTGTGGGTATCAGGAAATATTCCTAAGACTTAGTAGAGTAAACCTAGTTCTTCCATGACACAAGTTACCCTAACAATAAGTAGAGAGATTAAACTTTCATATTCACCCAGGCAGAAGTAGTTAAACTGTTAGGAAAGCAACTTCAGGGAGCCTGGGTTGGAGGAAAAGCAGTGCATCCTCTCCAAAAATACATCAGCAGCTGTCTATGGATTCCTATTTACTATACGGCCCATCTGTGACCAAAGAATTTATGATCCAGCCTATACAAGAGCTTTGGGGCCACTGTTGAACTGTAAGGACTCCAATTATCCAGGGAGGAAGATTTAGCATGAAGATTGCTCACTTAGAAATAGCAATATAATGGTGTAATCATGGCTGAAGAGTAGTTGCCAAAATTATCAAAGGGTGAAGAGACAATTCCCCATCAAGAAGTGAGAAACAAAGTGAGTTTTGTGGACTATTCTTTATCCCAGTCTAAAGAGCCAGAGCTAGATCGATCTCTGTGAGATGATGACCAGAGTGGGCTATGTAGGGAGTCTCTGTCTCAATTTTATAAAGAGAGAAAAAAGGAGGAGTCTCAGCCATGTCCATATAGAGAAGGTCAGCTGGGCAGTGTGTTGCATGAAGGCTCATTTCTTGAGGTGGTCACCAACCAGTGGAGTCCCACTGTCTTCTGAGTTGAACCCCTAAGAGTGCAGGAGAGTCAAGAGAGTTGGTCCAAGGAAGAGGTAATTTTGTGGTCCCAAGCAAACCAGGCATCCCAATAAGGTGTGGCTGCAGACAGAGTGAGGCCACAGGGTGGGAGTGTCTGCTGGGCAAGAAGGGATTAAAGGTGTGTTGGTGGGAGGGTCCTGGATGGAGAAAGTATTTAAGGCTTGATTCCTGGAGTAGAGCTTCAAGCATCAGGAGGCATCTGAGAAGATGGGAGATCCGGCTGATACCCAGGGTGAGTTTGTATGTAAGGATTCGGCGTAGATGACTTGAGGACTGTTGGGAGCATGTAATGTTTTCAAATTCTACTTGTAATGAATATGAGTCCTTCTTTTTCCACATGTTCCCCACCACAAAGTATTGTTTGTTTTAATTATCTTTGTTTTTCCAATTATATAAAATAATATTTACAGTGTAAATTTGCATCCATGTGATGACCACCTGTGTTAAAATTTCTTTGGTCTGTTTGCTTACATTTTAGAGATCCTGTAAGTCTATATATTACAGACTGTTTTTGATCTCTCTGTGGAGACCATAGGTGGTTCAAGATCACAGATATCCTCTGACCTCCTCCTTCTAAGTGTGCTATTGAAGTCTGGAGAGCAGGAGTGAGAGGGTGTTAAACCCATCATCAGCAACATCAGTATTTTATTAGGCATGGATTCTCTGAGAAGCCCTGGATATTCTTAACCTTCATCTGTAGATCTATCTGGCCTCAAATTCAGAGAGCCACATTCCTCTACCATATTAGTGGTGGGATTAAAGGTGTATGTCACCAAACTCTCCTAGAACTGCTTGTTCTAAAATTCAAAGTTAAAGTTTTGGTATATTGTAAATTTTTGTTTGTTTGGTTTTTTTTGCTATTTTTTTTTTTTGAGACAGGGTTTGTCTGTGTATCCTTGGCTGTCCTGGACTCGCTTTGTAGCCCAGGATGGCCTCGAATTCACAGTGATTCACTTTCCTCTGCCTCCCGAGTGCTGTGATTAAAGGTGTGTACCACCACTCCAGGCTTTGTGTAAATATTAATAATCTATCTGATCTTGTGTAATCTCCAAAAATATGGATGTGACGGCACAACAAATTAGAGATAGCACCAAAGCACAACATTTTTTAAAAGCATGAATTCAAACAGATTACTGATAGGTTGATAAATACTAGGTATACAAATTACATTGTAGTTTAGGCACGATGGTCATGTCAGGGGTACTTTGATTTCATTAACTACCCCCCCATCACTCATTCTCTCTTTCTCTCTCTCTCTTTTTCTCTGTGTATTGCTATTGTATTTATTTATTTATTTATTTTTACTAATTCATTAGACTGTAATAATCTCTCTGATGCATACAATGACCAGGAAGTTCACCTCAGAGCGTCAAAGAAGAAGAGAAGGCATCGCATTAAATATTCTGAAAAACAAACCTTAGAGCTGCAAACTTATTTTAATAATCGCATGTACCCAAGCAAAGAGCAACGCTTGAAGCTGGCCCAAAATCTTGGAGTGACAGAGTACCAGATCCAGGTATGACTTTTTCTTGTCTCTCTCTCCCTGCAGCCACAATAGTTCTCCAATTTTCACCTTCACATTTTCAAATTTTCTCACATTTTGTGCTTGTACAATTCTTGTAGTTGTTATTTGTGGACTGGAGATATCTGTTCATCCAGAGCTGGACTTGGCCTTCAGCTTCTGCATGGGTACTACCCTGGAGCCACATATTCCCATGTAGGGTCTCAGGGACCCAGACATTAATGTTTCTAGTAATGACTCAGAAGATGTAGGTGAAGTTTCCCTAGTTGTTAGTGTCCGGTCCTAGGCATCCGGACTTCCTACCTCTTTTTATGCATCTCCTGCAACTTCATATTGCTAAACTTCTTTTTTTTTTGTCTTTCCAGATCTGGTTCAAGAATCACCGAGCTAAGTACAAAAAGAAAAATCTCCAGAATATTTCAGGACCTACAGAGAAAATGGAAAGCTCTAAGGATGTTGGTAGATCAACCAGTTCCCAAGGTTGCTCATCTTTTATTGATTCTACCACTGGACCGTCCATGTCTTCAGGCACATCTTGTGTGGGCTCCATTCCCCAAATTTATGCCAGCCTGGAGGAAACTCTCCACATTGAGCAAGGCTCAGAGGGTGCCAGGTGTGGACTCCAAGAAGGCCATTGTGATGGCCAAGCTCCTGCTGCAGGTGCAGGCCCGGGTCATTTTTTAGTAACTGCAGGTGCGAATGACCCAGCAGTAGCTGAAGGCGCCTCAGTTGAATCTACACATTTTACGTAAGCTGCATTCCAAGAAGCAGAGGCTGCTAAAGACTGCAGTCCAGAAGATAAACTGCTCTTGAATCAAATCTTTAATGGTTTAGGTCTATCAGTTGGCTAGATGAATTGAGGTACATCACACCCCCAATGAACACTTTGATTGTGGACTGGTTGAGGCCCGGACATCTGCAAAACAAAGAAGTGGTGTGGTAGGGAAAGTCATCACTCTTAAGACTGAGGGTGTAGATGCACGCTACTCTGTATTAGTTTCATGTCAGTGTTATCCACACACTGAGACTGTTTCTAGCGCTATCTGTAGTATTCTTTACTTGTTGTTGTATTATATATTAAATACCTTAAAAACATTTCAGAAAACATTTTTTAATCTTCTTTTCATTCCAGAATGGCTGATAGATTTACTTTACTGTGTGTGTTTGTGTTTGTGTGTGTGTGTTTGTGTTGTATGTTTGTATCCATAGAAACCTATATCTGGGGCCTGGGAGGGAAGAAAATGGCTTAGGAACTTCTGGGATTATAACCAATGACATTGTTGAGGCAGCATGTGTGTGCTTGCCACTTAAAGCATGTCCTCTGCAGTAAGAACTGAGCTCTCTGATTCCAAGGATTACTAATGGCTTTACATGAACTGTTGGAATAGCTAACAACTTCCAAGATGTATGTTGTCCTTTGCAAAAGGAGCATAGATAAAAGCAATACAACGGCTCACTATCAGCTTCAATCCTATGACCTGTTCATGCCATTGAGGTCAGGGTGTACACTTGCTATGTTTATGTGTAATTTGAATTCTCATATACATAAAATAAACATATATGTAGTAAATAAATGCTCTGAAGGGGACCACATATAAACTAAAACAGATTTTTTCTGTCAAATTGTTTAGTGTGTCCATGAAAACTCATAGCTCTCAGGTATGTCTATGTCATAGGACAAAATTAAGGAATATTTTTTTCTTTTTACACCCTGTTAATTCCAGGAACGAAGCTAGGTAATAACTCGATGGTAAAAGACAGACATGTTGGCTGCCTGCCCTTGTAAGTATTTATCTTGACACATGGCCTCATTAACCTGCCCAATCAGCCCTGCTTTACATCCTGGCTACTTCAGATTTGAGTGACTGATATTCTAGACTTGTATCCAAGACCTGTCTTTGTCACCTTTTTGGGAATGTACACATTGTTTCTAAAGTACCTGTATAGATTCCAGCTACACCAGCAGTAAGGAATTATTTGTGTTTGCCCACATTTTTTCCAGAATGAAATGTCCTTAGTTTAATTGATCTTAACAATTCTGACTAAACAAGATAAACAGTGTGATAATTGAAAATCCCAGATCATTCTATTTTTTCAAAATAATTTTTTTATTAATTTATTCTTGTTACCTCTCAATGGTTATCTCATCCCTTCTATCCTCCCATTCTTCCCTCCCTCCCATTTTCCCCTTACACCCCTCCCCTATGACTGTGACTGAGGGGATTTCCTCCCCCTTTATATGTTCATAGGGTATCAAGTCTCTTCTTGGTAGCCTGCTATCTTTCCTCTGAGTGCCACCAGGTCTTCCCTTCAGGGGACATGGCCAAATATGAGGCACCAGAGTAGGTGTGAAAGTCATACCGCACTCTCCACTGAACTGTGGAGAATGTCCTGTCCATTGGCTAGATCTGGGTAGGAATTTGAAGTTTCTAGCCTGTATTGTATTTGACTGGTGTGATAGTTTGAGCGGGACCCCTGGACCCAAATCTGCCTATCATAATGTTCTTCTTGTAGGTTTCTAGGACCATTTGGATCCTTTTACTTTGCTATTCTCCCATGCTTCTTACATGTAGAGTCCAAATAGGATGTCCTCCCCTCTGTACCATTTTCCTGGTAAGTGAAGTCTTTCATGGGACTATGAGTATATACCATTTGACTCTTTCTGCTTCTGGGTTAACTCACTCATTATGATCATTTCTATCTCAATCCATTTGTCCACAAATTTCGGAAATTCCTTGTTTTTAATAGCTGAGTAGTATTCCATAGTGTATATGTACCACAGTTTCTTTATCCATTCTTCTACTGAGGGACACTAAGGCTGTTTCCATGTTCTGGCTATTATGAAAAAGGCTGCTATGTACATGGTTGAGCAAATTTTCTTGCTGTGTGCTGGAGCATCTTCTAGGTATATTCCAAGGAGTGGAATAGCTGAGTCTTGAGAAAGCCCTATTCCCAGTTTTCTAAAATAGCCCCAGATAGATTTCCAAAGTGGCTGTACTAGTTTGCATTCCCACCAGCAATAAAGGAGTGTTCCTTTCCCTCCACATCCTCGACAGCATGTGGTGTCCTTGCATTTTTGCAGATCATGCTATTTTATCAATAAAGACTTAGGAGCCCAATGCTGTGGTGAAAACCTGCCAGCTCAGCGAGTCAGAGAAGTCACCCACCTGTATTGCTTGAGCATCTCGAGCATCTAGCTGTTGTTTTACAAAGATAGTGAGGCGTCTAAAAGCTCAGGGACCAAAAGAGACAAGGAGGAGAAATTTTACCAGGGTGCCCAGAATGGAGGGTAACAAGGTACTAAGCCAAGGGGCGGTGGAGAACCAATTATGGAACCAACTCTGCTCCTGTTCTCGTTGTCTTTCTCTTTTTTCTAAGCTTTCTCTGACCTTGGCCACATTATCTTTGACTACCCCAGAGTGGTCCATATAAAAGCAACACTCTTCTTTGAGGGCAGCACAAAGTCCCCCTTGCTGAAGATGTAGCAAGCCTAGACCTCTCCTACTTTGTAGAAAGACCTCACTGAGGAAGGACAAGGATTTTTCATGGTGGGATATGGCAGCTTTCATCTGCTGTTATAGGGTAACAGGGTAATTGCTGTTATAGGCTCACATTTGGTTCTAAGTAGGGCTTGTTCAGTAACAGGATCCCAGAAGTGGGAAAATGTTCTTCAATATAATATATTAAGTGGAGGACTAATTGAACCAGGATACAAAAGGTGGTCTTACTGTTTTTTAAATGGGGGGAGTATATGAAGGGAGTGAGACCATTGTTACAGGCCCACCAAGTGTAATTACTCAGAAGGATATAATCAGAAAGGGAAGATATCTCGGTGATGGTTATATTACAGAGATGTTGATAGGAGAAGGGAATAACTTTACCTAAACATAACTCTGAGCCTGATAAGGAACTCAAGGATAGCTTGGCGTTATCTAGTTGGGCCCTTTGGCATTTAGAATGATCAAAGGAATTGGAAATGTTTTCAATTACTGCAATTCCTTTATAAAAAAGAGGGTTGGCATCTTGCATAACCAAATTGAATCAGTTAGCTCAGGGTGAGAATGATTTAAAGTCAAGCAAGTGAAGTTAATGATATTCAGTAGCAAATCATGAGTGCTTATCAATTCTACCTTCTGTAGTGGAGTTTCCATGTAGGAGATAGTGCAGGAAGGAACTGCAGTGACCTTTTGATGATTAGAATCACACTTTCTATTTATTTCTAAACTCTGGCTGGCTGCTTTAAATCAGCTGTTCTGGCTGAAACTCCTCTCCTAGTCTCTCAGTCTGAATTTTTCTCATCCTTTTTCTCAATTGTTCTTCTTTGCCTCATAGTATCTTTGGAAATAGGTTATGAACTTATGGATCCTTCTCATTCTCTGTTTTGTGTTGAGCTATGTATAGCTTCCTCTCTCTGAATTTGGTCATTACAAAACTCTCCTAGTTAAACTGCCTGTGAATTCCAGAAACTGAAATGCCAGGAAATGAACTACACTTGACTGCCTCTCACCTAGCAGAGTCACCTGAACTGACTGAAAAGAACTAACTAGAATTCAGACCTCCATGATTGCCTGAGATCTTGGATTAATTGCATGTGTCACCACACCCTATTTATTTTATCTAAAACTTGCTTTATTCTGGGCTCGCCTTTATTCAGAGATCTATTTGTTTGTCCTTGGGATTACAGTTATTTCTGCATTCCAACTGGATTAAGAAGAGCTAGAAGATTTTTGTATGTGATATCTTGCCCGTTCAGCCATATTGTGAACTGAAATTTCTCTGTACAGATGGGATCAATATCAGAGTGCAGAGTGGGCTCTGTTTTCAGTACTAAATCTACTATGCAGTGGGCCACTCTTATTATTCTCTAATGAAAACTGCTGTACATCACCATAAACTACACAGAGGCTTAAGGTCCAGATTAGCTCTGTCACTGAACCTCACCAAGACATTTGTGATAAAATTTGTACCAATTTGATAATGTAGTTAACTTTAATCCTTTTCTAGGTATCAAGAAATCGTGCCATGACTTAGTAATGTAAGGTAGGACTTCCATGACATAGGTTTCCTGAACAAGTAAGAAGATAGATGAAGCTTCCATATTCACCCAGGTAGAAGGAATTAAACTTCCAGGAAACACACTTCAGGGAGGCTGGGTTGGAGTAAAAGCAGTGCATCCTCTCAAAAAATACAACAGCAGCTCTCTGTGGCCACCTATTCATTATAGGGCCAATCTGTGACCAAACAATCCATGATCAGGCCTATGCATATAGAAGATCTTAGGGGCAACTGTGGGACTGTAAGGGATTTAATTATCCAGGGAACAAGATTTAGGATCTAGATGCTCGATGTAGAACTAGCATGATGGTGGTGGTATCATGGCTGAAGAGTAGTTGCCAAAATTATCTAAGGCTGAGGAGACAAATCCCCATCAAGAAGGGAGGAACAAAGTGAGTTTCGTGTCCTTTATCTCGGTCTAAAGGAGGCAGAAGCAGGTGGATCTCTGTGAGGTGATAGCCAGTCTGGTCTAGGTAGGGAGATTCTGTCTCAATTTCATAAAGAGATAAAAAAGGAGGAGTATCAGCCATGTCAATATAGAGCAGTGAATCTGGGCAGTGAGTTGCATGTAGTCTCATTTCTTGAGGTGGTCATCACCCAGTGGAGTCCACATTTCTTTTGAGTTGAACCCTTAAGGGTGCAGGAGAATGAAGAGATTTTGGCCAAGAAAGAGTTAATTTTTGTGGTTCCAAGCAAACCAGCCAGCCCTATAAGGTGGGGCTGCACACTGAGTGAGGCCTCAGGGTGGGTGTCAGATGGGCAAGAGGGGATTAAGGGTGTGTTGGTGGGAGGGTCCTGGAAGAAGAACCTATTTAAGGCCTCATTCCTGGAGTAGAGCTTCGAGCTTCAGGCTTCAAGAGGGATCTGGGAAGATGGCAGAGCCTACTGAAACCCAGGGTGAGTTTTCTGTGTAGATGAGAATGTGACTGCCTGGAGGCTGTATTCTTTTCAACTTCTAGCTGCAATGAATATAAGTCTCTCTTTCTCCACAGGGTCTTCATCACATGATTTTTTAAAAAAATTATCTTGACCTTTCTGATTATATAAAATAATATTTTATTTTTTTTTAATACCTTTTTATTAATTTATACATATTACATCTCAGTTGTTAGCCCATCCCATGTATCCGCCCGTTCCTCCCTTCCTCCCACTTCCCCCCTACTACTCCCCTCCCCTCCCCTAAGTCTGTGTCTGCGGGGGACCTCCTCCCCCTGAATATGCTCATATGGTATCAAGTCTCTCCTTGGTGACCTATTATCTTTCCTCTGAGTGCCACCAGGCATCTCCGTCCAAGGGACATGTTCAAATATGGGGCACCAGAGTTTGTGTGAAAGTTAGATCTCCTTCTCCACTCAACAGTGGAGAATGTCCATCGGCTAGTCCAGGTAGGGGTTCAAGGTTTTTACTGCCTATTTTTTCCTTGGCTGTCGCCACAGTTTGCAGAGGACCCCAGGGCCCAGACTCGCCTATAGTTTTCCAGGACCCACTGGGTCCTTCCATTTCCTCTTTCTCCCAGGCTTCTCACACCTAAAGTTTCAATAGGATGTCCTCCCCTCTTACCCACTATTCTGGTAGGTACAGTTTTTCATGGGGACGTACACCTTGGACTAGTGTCTCGATATAAGTGAGTATATACCATTTAGCTCTTTTTGCTTCTGTGTGAACTCACTCATTATGACAATTTCTAGTTCAATCCATTTGTCCACAAATTTTGGAAATTCCTTGTTTTTAATAGCTGAGTAGTATTCCATAGTGTAAATGTACCACAGTTTCTTTATCCATTCTTCTATTGAGGGACACGTAGGTTGTTTCCAAGTTCTGGCTATTATGAATAAGGCAGCTATGAACATGGTTGAGCATATGTCCCTGTTGTGTGGTAGTACATCCTCTGGGTATATTCCAAGGAGTGGAATAGCTGGGTCTTGAGGAAGCCCTATTCCCATTTTTCTGAGAAAGCACCAGATAGCTTTCCAAAGTGGTTGTACTAGTTTGCATTCCCACCAGCAATGCAGGAGTGTTCCTCTTTCTCCACACCCTCGCCAGCATGAGGCGTCAGTTGAGTTATTGATCTTAGCCATTCTGATGGGTGTAAGATGGAATCTCAGTGTCGTTTTGATTTGCATTTCTCTGATGACTAAGGAGGTTGAGCATTTCTTTAAGTGTTTCTCAGCCATTTGATATTCCTCTGTTGAGAATTCTCTGTTTAGCTCTGCGCCCCATTTCTCAATTGGGTTATTTGGTTTGGTGGTGTTTAATTTCTTAAGTTCTTTATATATTTTGGATATTAAACCTTTGTCAGATGAAGAGTCGGTGATGATCTTTTCCCAGTCTGTAGGCTGTCGCTTTGTTCTCTTGACAGTGTCACCAGCCTTACAGAAGCTTCTCAGCCTCATGAGGTCCCATTTATTAATTGTTGATGTTAAGGCCTGGGCTGTTGGTGTTCTGTTCAGGAAGTTGTCTCCTGTGCCTATGAGTTCCAGACTCTTCCCCACTTTTTCCTCTAACTGGGTTAATGTCTGTGGTTTTAGGTTGAGGTCTTTAATCCACTTGGACTTGAGTTTTGTGCATGGTGACAAATAGGGGTCTAATTTCATTTTTCTACATGTAGACATCCAGTTAGACCAGCACCATTTGTTGAAGATGCTGTCGTTTTTCCATTGAATGGATTTGGCTTCTTTGTCGAAAATCAGGTGAGCAAATGTGTGTGGATTCATCTCTGGGTCTTCAGTTCGATTCCATTGATCCACTAGCCTATTGCTGTGCCAGTACCATGCTGTTTTAATTACTGTTGCTCTATAGTACAACTTGAGATCAGGTATGGAGATTCCTCCAGCGGATCTTTTATTGTATAGGATTGTTTTTGCTATTCTGGGCTTTTTGTTTCTCCATATGAAGTTGAGAATTGTTCTTTCAATATCTTCAAAATATTTAGTAGGTATTCTGATAGGGATTGCATTGAATCTGTAAATTGCTTTTGGTAAGATGGCCATTTTTACTATGTTGATTCTTCCAATCCACGAACAAGGTAGATCCCGCCATCTTCTGATGTCATTTTCAATCTCTTTCTTCAGAGGTTTAAAGTTTTTTTCAAATAAATCCTTCACTTGCTTGGTTAGGGTTATTCCTAGATATTTTATATTGCTTGTGGCTATCGTGAAGGGAGCAATTTTTCTAATTTCTTCCTCTGCCTGTTTGTCATTTGTATATAGGAAAGCTACTGACTTTTTTGAGTTTATTTTGTATCCTGCCAATTTGCTGAAGGTGTTTATCAGCTGTATGAGTTCTCTGGTGGAATTTTGGGGGTCACTTATGTACACTATCATATCATCTGCAAATAGGGATAATTTTACTTCTTCCTTTCCCATTTGGATCCCCTTGATCTCCTTTTGATGTCTTATTGCTCTGGCTAGAACTTCAAGAACTATATTAAAGAGATATGGGGAAAGTGGGCAGCCTTGTCTGGTCCCTGATTTTAGAGGGATTTCCTTGAGTATCTCTCCATTTAATTTAATGTTGGCTATTGGTTTGCTGTATATAGCCTTTATTGTGTTTAGAAAAGTGCCTTGTATTCCCGGTCTCTCCAGAACTTTAAACATAAATGGGTGTTGGATTTTGTCAAACGCTTTTTCTGCATCTAAAGAGATGATCATATGATTTTTCTCTTTCAGTTTGTTTATATGGTGGATTACATTGATGGATTTCCGTATGTTAAACCATCCCTGCATTCCTGGAATGAAGCCTACCTGGTCATGGTGAATGATGTCTTTGATATGCTGTTGTATTCGCTTTGCGAGTATTTTGTTGAGTATTTTTGCATCAATGTTCATAAGAGAAATTGGTCTGAAATTCTCTTTTTTTGTTGGGTCTTTGTGGGGTTTAGGTATCAATGTGACTGTGGCCTCATAGAAGGAGTTTGGTAATATTCCGTCCATTTCTATCTTTTGGAATAGCTTGAATAGTATCGGTATTAGCTCCTCTTTGAAGGACTGGTAGAATTCTGCGCTGAAACCATCTGGCCCTGGGCTTTTTTTGGTTGGAAGACTATCAATGGTTGCTTCTATTTCTATAGGCGAAATAGGGCTATTTAATTTGTTTATCTGGTCTTGGTTCAATTTTGGTAAATGGAATCGGTCGAGAAATTTGTCCATTTCCCTTAAATTTTCAAATTTTGTGGCATAAATGTCTTTGAAGTAGGTCCTTACGATTCTTTGTATTTCTTCGGTGTCTGTTGTTATGTCTCCCTTTTCATTTCTGATTTTGTTAATTTGAATAGCTTTTCTTTGTCTTTTAGTTAGATTGGCTAACGGTTTGTCTATCTTGTTAATTTTCTCAAAGAACCAGCTCTTTGTTTTGTTGATTCTTTGGATTGTTCTCTTTGTTTCTAATTTATTAATTTCAGCCCTGAGTTTGATTATTTCCAGGCGTCTACTCCTCTTGGGTGTTTCTGCTTCTTTTTTTTCTAGGGCTTCCAGTTGTGTTGTTAGGTTGTTTATGTGGGATGACTCCATTTTCTTTTTAAAGGCACTTAGTGCTATGAATTTTCCTCTTAGCACTGCTTTCAATGTGTCCCACAAATTTGGGTATGTTGTTCCATCATTTTCATTGAATTTCAGGAAGTCTTTTATTTCTTCCCTTATTTCTTCCGTGACCCATGTGTCATTAAGTAGAAAGTTGTTTAGTTTCCACGTGTTGGTATGCTTTTTGTTATTTCTATTGTTGTTGAAGTCCAGCTTCAGACCATGGTGATCTGATAAGATACAAGGTATTATCTCAATCTTCTTGTATCTGTTGAGGTTTGCTTCGTGACCAACTATGTGATCAATTTTAGAGAACGTTCCATGGGGTGCTGAGAAAAAGGTATACTCCTTTGCGTTTGGGTGGAAAGTTCTGTAGATATCTGTTAGATCCATTTGATTCATGACATTGGTTAATGAGGTTATTTCCCTGCTTAGTTTTGAAATCAAAGTCCTATCCTTGAGTGAAAGTGGGGTGTTGAAGTCTCCCACTATTAATGTGTGGGTATCGATAAATGGGGCAAGCTTTGTTAATAACTCTTTTACAAATGTCGGCGCCCTTGTATTCGGAGCATAGATGTTCAAAATCATGATGTTTTCCTGGTTGACTTTACCTTTGACAAGTATGAAGTGACCATCCTTGTCTCTTTTGACTAATTTTGGTTGAAAGTCTATTTTATTAGATATTAGAATAGCTACCCCAGCTTGTTTCTTGTGACCATTTGCTTGGAATATTTTTCCCCAACCTTTCACTCTGAGGCAATGTCTGTCCTTGTGGTTGAGATGTGTTTCTTGAATGCAGAAGAATGTTGGGTCGTGTTTATGCATCCATTCTGTTAGTCTGTGTCTTTTTATTGGAGAGTTGAGACCATTAATGTTGAGAGATATTAATGACCAGTGATTGGTAAGTCCCTTCATTTTTGGTATTTATAACAATCGAGTTTTTGTGAAGTTGTGATTTTGCAATGGTGTAGTTATTTATTTCTTATGTATTTTTGGTTGTAGTTTGACCAGTTGGGGTGGAGTTTTCCTTCTAGTAACTTCTGTAAAGCCGGATTTGTTGCTAGGTACTGTGTGAATTTGTTTTTGTCGTGGAATATCTTGTCTTCACCTCCAATGGTTATTGATAATTTTGCTGGATATAGTAGTCTTGCCTGGTATCTGTGTTCTCTTAGCGTTTGCAGAACCTCTGTCCAGGCCCTTCTGGCTTTCATGGTCTCTGCTGAGAAGTCAGGAGTGATTCTGATAGGTTTGCCTTCATATGTTACTCGTCCTTTTTCTCTTGCCGCTTTTAATATTTTTTCCTTGTTCTGTATATTTTGTGTTGTTATTATTATGTGGCGGGAAGATTTTCTTTTTGGGTCTATTCTATTTGGTGTTCTGTAGGCCTCTTGTATGTTCGTATGCATCTCCTTCTTCAAATTGGGGAAATTTTCTTCTATTATTCGGTTAAAGATATTTTCTGGGCTGTGGAGTCGGTTGCTTTCTCTTTCCTCTATCCCTATTATTCTCAAGTTTCGTCTTTTCATGTTGTCTTTTATTTCATGAACGCTTTGTGTCAGGAACTTTTCAGATTTAGCATTATCCTGGATGATTGTTTCCAATTGTGCGATTGTATCTTCAAGTCCTGATATTCGTTCTTCCATTTCTTGCAATCTGTTAGATAGGGCCACCTCTGAGATGTTTGCTTTCTTTTCTGATGCTTCTCGATCACGTTTTTCTTCCGTGCGTTCTTTTATGATTTCTTCCATTTTTATCTTCAGGTCTTGAACTGTTTTAATAATTTCCTTCATCTGGTTATTTGTGTTTTTCTGAAATTCTTCAAATGCCTCTTTATATGACTCTTTTAAGTCATCAGCCCTCTTGTTTGCTTCCTCCTGCATTTGTTTACAAAATTTATTTGTTTCTTCCAATATCATCTTACTTAATAAGGATTTGAGGTGGTTTTCATGTATATCCATTGATGTTGGGTTCTCCAGGTTGTTTTCATTAGGATTGCTGGGATCTGGAGATGCCGTCCTGTTTTGGTTTTTGTTAGCATTCTTTCGTTGTCCCCTTGTCATTTTGGTGACTCTAATGTTGGGAGGTGGTTTGTAGTGACCTTCCCTGTTTGGGAGTGGATAGTTGATGTCTGATTATAGGTAGGGTGCCCTTACCTGTGGGGAACAGGGAGTACTTCCCTGGACCAGGCTGGTGATTCAGATTCTATTCCTGTAGATTTTTCTCAACACCTTAGGCTCCAGGCTGAGTCCTGCGAAGTAGGTTTCTGTTTGGGCCTTTTCCCCTTACTGCTGTATCTCAAGTCAGCAGTATTGGGATCTAGAGTAAGGTCAGCACACAAGCTCTCTGGTTGTGTAGGTTGGTCCCAGCTGTCTGTCTTTCCTGTTGCTTTGTAGTCAAGACCCCCGGTGGATCAGATCTTCTGGGTTGTAGCTGTCTTTTAGCTCTGCCTCTACACTGTGTAGGTGCGTCCAGCCTTTCCCATGAATTTGGGAGTTCTTGCTGGGTCTGCAGGAGCTGACACAGCTAGGATCCGCCTGTTGGAGATTACAGGATCTGTGCCTGTAACCATATGGCTTCAGGCCACTGGCAGTATCTGAGGAGGTAGCAGTTTCCACGCCCCTGTATGCCAGGCCACTCCCAGCTTGCTATAAATTAGCAGTTATACCCTGCCCGCATGAGCCACAGCTCCCTATATTGTGGGATACAGCTAGGGAGAGCCCAGTCAGAGCCAGCAGATCGTCCCGTGGCTGGGGCCAAACGCCGCTTAGACCGCTCCCAGACGCTTTAAGGCAGCAGTTATTCCCTGCCAGCAAGGCCCACAGCTCCGGATAAAGTGGGCGGTCCTAGCGAGGGCGCGCAAGAATGACCCCTGCTAGGTCTGTTTTTCAGGGAGAGCCCAGTCAGAGCCAGCAGCTTGTCCCGGTGGCTGGCGACACAAGCCACTTAGACCGCTCCCAGACGCTTTAAGGCAGCAGTTATTCCCTGCCAGCAAGGCCCACAGCTCCGGATAAAGTGGGCGGTCCTAGCGAGGGCGCGCAAGAATGACCCCTGCTAGGTCTATTTTTCAGGGAGAGCCCAGTCAGAGCCAGCAGCTCGTCCCCTCGGCTGGCGAGAAATCTCCTGTATTTTCCCTTTCTGCTAGAGAAAGGCAGAGTGTGTCGCCTTAGGGCAGCAGTTATTCCCTTCCAGTAAGACCCACAGCTCCCGATAACCTGGGTGGATCTGTCGCGGGCCCACAGAGATGGACCCAGTTAGTTCAGTTGTTTGGGGATTGTCTGCAGCCGGGCCACGCAGCTGGCGCCAAAAGGGGTTCAGACCACTGGCGTGAATCTCCTGCCGGAGTACTGCCAGTTCCCTTTAGGACAGTAGTTAGTCCCTGCAAGCGTGACCCTTGGCTCCCTATACCGTGGGCGGACCCACTGGGCTGTGGGAGCAGACCGCGCCGGTTACTAACGGCCCCAGTTTGCCGGGTCAATCCTTTGCGTCTGGCTTCAGCTTGAGCGCAGGACGCGGACGCGGTCCCCAGTTCTAGTTGGTTTTGGTGAGACTTGCCACCTGTGTTTCCACCCAGGTTAGGCAGGTGCCGTCCGCAGTTCGGCGTGGTGTGGATGAAGAGGATCAACGGTAGTTTCACCCTATTCGCTGAGACTCCTCAGGCTTGGGGCTCCGGAAACTCTCCTCCCCAAGTGGCGAATTTGGGTTTTTTGTGCTGGTTACAGCTTGATTGTGGATTCCTTTTCAGAGTTTGGGGAGTGCGTTTAGCCCTCGGAGCTGTCGCTTGTTCCGGGGTTGGACCCCCTGGTGGTCTGTGGAGTTTGGGGCCCCACTCACCTACAGTTCTCAAAATCCAGCAGTCTGTGGTTCCATTCAAGTCTCTGGTCTCCTCGGAGAAGATCAGCTATGGTGTCTACTGGTCGACGCCATCTTGGAATTCATAAAATAATATTTTAAAATGTTAGTTTGTATCCATGTGATGGCTACCTATGTTTAATATTTGTTTGTTTATTGGTTTCCTTTTTACTAATCCGGGAAGTCTATATATTCCAGACTGTCTTTGATCTCTCAGTGGAGTCCATAGTTGGAAGGACCTCATAGATATCCTACTACCTCATGCTTCTAAGTGTGGGAATAAATGCCTGAAAGCAGCAGTGAAGGGGTGTTAAAAGCACGTGTTTAATATTTATCATCTTCCCCATCACCACTGCTAGCAGCAGCAGCGGCAGCAGCAGCAGCAGCAGCAGCAGCAACAGGCACAGTCTGGATTCTCTGAGGAGACCTGGATATTCTGAAACTTTCTCTGTAGACCCATCTGGCCTCAAATTCAGATATCCACATTCCTCTGCCTCTTTAGTGGTGGATGAAAGTTGTAATTCACCATGTCCTCTGGCAACTGCTTGTTCTTGAAATTCAATGTTAAAATTTTAGTATGTTGTAAATACTAATCATCTATCCGATTTTGTTGTTTGAGAAAACATTTCTTTGAAGAAGACACACCAATGCCTAAGCTTTACAAACATGGAACCAATTTCAGAACAAAGTAGAGATACCACCAAAGTACAATGTAAAAAACCATAATTTTGTACATGTTACTTACATGTTGAAAAACACTGGGTTGGCCTGGCATGGTGGTGTACGTCTTTAATCCCAGAACTCAGGAGGCAGAGGCAGGCAGATTGCTGCAAGTTCGAGGCCAGCCTGGTCTACAAAGTGAGTTTAGGACAGCCGAGGATACAGAGAGAAACCCAGTCTTGAAAAAAGTTCTCACTCTGTATAAGAAGGATACTTTAATTTAGGCACAATGATCATGTGAGGAATAGTTGAGTTTCATTACCTCTCTCTCTTTCTCTCTCTCTCTCTTTTGTACTTACTAATTAGCTATTATTTTTATAAAAACGAGGGAGTAGATATTCCCAGGCTACAGATTAAGGAAGAATTTGGAGTGGGGAAGAATGTTTGGTGTGTTTGAGGAAAAGGCTTTCTGTGTTATCCAGCTGTACTGGAAAGTGACAGCCTGGACCTCTCAGTGGTCATCCTGTTTTAGCAACTTGTCTCCTAGGATTAAAGGAAGGCTCTATGCCATGTGATTAAAATATTTTGTACAACATTCTTTTAATAATGGGTCAACTCTCGTTGTGCTGTGACTTACATATGTAGTTTTAATATTCTCCATTAAAAATGACTATCTTCCCATCATTACATCATGTAAGGGACAATATAAATGTATATATAACACAATCAATATATATATTAACATACATGGCATGCTTAATATCTTGTTTCATTCATATAGAGTATACTGTATGAATTCATATATGCATACTGTGGTGAGAATTGTTACTTTTAAAGATTTATTTACTTACTATGTTTAAAATGTTCGGCCTGCATGTGTTCTATCCTAGCAGAAGAGGGCACCAGATCTCATTATAGATGGTTGTGATCCACCATATGTTTGTGGTGAATTGAATTAAAGACCTGTGGAAAAGCCCCAATGCTCTTAAAATCTTAGCATTCTCTCCAGCCCTGGTTGTAATCATTGACTCTAATGAATTTTTTCTTTGGTGAGCTTCATATGTATTTGATTTTTACATTTTTCTTATTTAATCAATTTACAGCCTGATCACAGCCCCTTCCATTTTTACTTCTCAGCCCAGTTCTCATGAGCCCTCCCATCATTCTCCTATCCCCATCTCCATAGAGAAGTAGAGTCCCCTGTGGTTATCAACACAGGTGGGCATATCAAATTACAGAAGGACTGAGGGCATCTTCTGCCAATGGGCCCAGACCAGGCAGTCCAGCTATGGGTAAGGGACCTAAAGGCAAGCAACAGAGTAAGAGACAATCTTTGCTCCACTTGATAGTGGACACACATCTAGAACAAGCAGCATATCTGCCTCAAATGGGAAGTAAGCAGCCTTAGTAGAGCCCATTTGTTCTTTGTAGTTGGTGTTGTGGTCCATGTGAGCCACCATGGACCCAGTTAATTTGCTACTGAAGGTGTTCTTCTAGTGCCCTGACGTTTCTGTCTGCCTCAATCCTTTCTCTCCCTCTTCACAGGACTCCCAGAGCCCCACTTGTTTTTAGGCTGTGGGTCTGTGAATCTGTTTCCCTCATCTGATGGAAGAGCCTTTCATAAGACAGTCATGCTAGGCTCCTCTCTGTAATTTTAGCAGAGTATTATTAGAAGTTTTAGAGGTATGCTGTCTGTGATGGGGTGGATCTCCAGTTGGGCCAGTCCTTGTTTTTCAGTCCCACAATCTCTGTTCGATCTTGATCCTACAATTCTTTAGGTTGAAGCCATTGTGGGTTGAAGGATTGAGAGAATTATTCTGAAAATGATAGAAGCTTATGTGGGGTGGCTGTAGAGATTAGGAAGAGCTGGGGATGGAGAAATAATGAGGTTAAATACATATTCACATTAATAACTGACTGGTTTTATTTTGAGGAATGGTTTTCTCTAATTTCCAGCTGTATTGTAAAGTCTTATGTTGAACAGCATATCCTGTAACTCAGAGGATATGGTCCTCCTGCTTTTGCAAGGTGACTCCTAGGATTATATGTTGTCCATATATCATGTGATTAAAATAATTTCACAAACAGTTTTTCAAAAAAAACAGTAATTGTTTTTTTGGGTTCCAAAGTTGACTTACCCGATAAAGGCACTTGAAGAGAATAGATTTGAAATATGTCCACTCTCATAAACATGTGGCTTCTCAACCCCAATATGATATAAAAGCGAAATTACAACATTGAAAGACACCTCCATGAACCTTCTGAGTAATTAAGGCTGAAGGTGCTGGTATGGAAACAAGAATGAGGCCTGAATGTTTCTCTACAAAGACGACATTGGCTCTGACTTGCTTCTAGCCATGCCTTCACCACAAAACTCAATCATTTTCTGATTTCTCCTTTTTTATTCAATCACCAACACTAGTAAGAGGAATAGATCTTAAGCATAGTAAAAATGGAAAGAGATGTCTTAATAATATGAATTTATAGTCTCCATCCTTGGATTTTTTCAAAGAAAAGCTCTTGTCTCAGTCCTGGGTGTACTGGATATCACTCTGTAGTCTAGGCTTATCTTAAGCTGAGAATTCTCCTCCTGCATTTATGAAGGAGTTGGGATTACAGGCTGTCATTCCACTTCTGACCCTTATGTAATTTTGATAACACTAAGAGCCTATGATTGTTTTTCTCATTTGTAAACCTAGAGACTCACCTCGAGAATTTATCTGTTGTTTGAATATTTTATCTTTAGAGCTCCTCACAGGTTCCCCAGTTCAAGAATGTATTCCAGGAGGACCACATTGTAGTAGGCTTCCATATCCACCAGTATCTCAAGTTCTGCCGTTTAATTCATCCTACCCAAGATACTTAGGACCCAAAAGGTTTCAAGGCTTTCATCCGAATTTCCAAATGTCTTCAAATGCACTCATGGACACAGGTTTTCAAATGCCACAAGAGCATGCAAGGAATGTATGTCTCCAAAGGACTAAATATCCTCTAGTGCCCACAGGATTTCCTACACAATCAAGCCTCCAAAGACATCCAGTTTTGACAAGCAACTTAGAGCACCAAATGTCTCAAAGTTTTCTACTTTCTGGAGGATCCCGGAATCAGACGCATCTCGAAAGGCATCTACGATTTCAAGGCAATCAAAATCTCTACAAGTCCCAAAGGGCCCTAGAGGCTCAAGCAACCACCGAAACATCATGTCTCCAATGGGAATCAGAATATCAAAGATACCAAGTTCCCCAGGTATCCTTTGGATCTTCAAGTAAACCATGTATCCGTATGGACCCAGATCTTGGAGGGAGCTCAAGCCTGCCAACATCAGGAACTAACCCAGGTCACTCAATACCCCAGATGCCCTCATATTCCTCAGAACGGTCTGAGAATTACAGTACTCCAAAGCAGAAAAAGAGGCGTCGCATTAAGTACTCCGAAGAACAAAATCGCCGGCTGCAAGACTATTTTGATGAGTGCATGCACCCAAGGAAAGAGCAACGTGAGGAGCTGGCCGAAAATCTTGGAGTGACAGAGTACCAGATCCAGGTATGACTTTTTCTTGACTCTCTCCCCCTGCGACCAATCCATTTCTCCAGTCAGCACCTTCACTGTTTTGGAAATCCCTGTCAGTTTGTGCTTGTACAATCCTGGGAGATCATGACATAGGTTTTGACTGTAGATGTTTGTTCATCCAGGGCTGGACTTGGCATGCAGCTTGTGCATGGGTAGTGCCCTGGAGACACATTATTACTATGTAGAGTCTCAGGACCTAGACATTTATGTTTCTAGTAAAGACATAGAAAATCTAGGTGGTTACCCTAGTTTTTGAGTGTTAGGTGGTATCTATCCTGACATCGTACCTCTTTTTAGGCATCTGCTGCAACTTCCTATTCTGAGCCAGGATGACACACGCAGGTCTTCCTATAACTTCTCTTTTTGTGTTTCCAGATCTGGTTCAAGAACCGCCGAGCTAAGTACAAACAGAAAAATCTCCAAAATGTTTCAGAACAACCAGAGAATATGGAAAGCTCCAAGGATGTTGATGGATCAACCAGTTCCCATGGTTGCTCATCTGTTCTTGACTCTGCTACTCAAGAGTCCATGTCTTCAGGGACATCTTGTGTGGGCTCCATTCTCCAACTTTACCCCAGTCTGGACGAATCTCACTCTGCTACTGAAGAGTCCTTGTCTTCGGGGACATCTTGTGTGGACTTCATTCCCCAACTTTACCCCAGTCTGGATGAATCTCACTCTGCTATTGAAGAGTCCGTGTCTTCAGGGACATCTTCTGTGGACTCCATTCCCCAACTTTACCCCAGTCTGGAAGAATCTCACTCTGCTTTTGAAGAGTCCGTGACTTCAGGGACATCTTGTGTGGACTCCATTCCCCAACTTTACTCCAGTCTGGAAGAATCGCTCCACAATGAAGAAGCCTCAGGGACTGCCAGGTGTGGATGCCAGGAAGACCATTGTGATGGCCAAGCTCCTGTTGCAGCTGCAGGCTCTGATCATTTCCTAGTAACCACAGCTCAGAAGGACCCAGCAGTAGCTGAGTGCGCCTCAGCTGAAGTTTCACTTCCTATTGAAGCTGTACTCCATGAAGAAGATTATGCTTAAGCCTCAAATCCAGTTAGCAAGGAGCTCTGGGAACAAATCCTTAATGATCCTGGGGTATCAGAGGATTGGCTGGATTTTGATACATCACTCCTATAATGAACACTTTTACTCTGGAGTGGATGAAGCCCAGAAATCTGTAATACAAAGAAGAGGTGTGGTAGTGAAAGCCGCCAGTCTCAAGACTGAGGGGACAACTGTCAGCTGTACTAGTTTCATTCCTGTGCTATCCACAGAGTGATAGTGTTTCAAAGGCTACCTATAGTATTCATCTCTTATTTTTGGAATTTACATTAAATAAAAGTAGAAAACATCTTTTTATGATCTGTTTTTTCCAGAATGTGTGTGTGTGTATGTGTGCCAGTGTGTGTGTGTGTGCACGTGTGTGTGTGTTGTGTGATGTGTGCCTGTATCCTTATAAACTTACACCTGGAGCCTGGGAGGTCAGAAAATGTTTTAGGAGCATCTGGGATTATAACTACTGACAGTTGTGAGGCAAAATATGTGTGCTTGTAACTTAACTCAAGTCCTATGCAGTAAGAACTGAGCTTATTGTTTCTAAAGATTAGTAATGGCTTTGCCTTTTCAGTAAGAATGCCTAATAATGGCCGTGGTGTTCTTACTCCTTTGTAAAAAGTGTTATCATTTTAAAATTTGTCTTTCATGTGCCAGTAGGTAACAGCAATAAAATGGCTCTCTATCAGCTTCAATTCTATTTATAGTGGCTACTACATTCTATTCATGCCATTGGGGACAGGATGTACACATGCTAAATTTATATGAACATAGGATGCTCACGTACATAAAATAAAAGTAATATGTGTACTAACTAAATTCTCTGAAGTAGGCCATTTAAAAACTACAACAGATTTAATTTGTGAAAGTTTAGTGTGTCCCTGAGAGCTCCTAGCTCACAGGTGTGTAGATGTCATAGTTCAACATGCAGGACTAGTTTTTCTCTTTATACCCTGTGAGTCCTAGGCATAAAACACAAGGCTTGGTCATAAACTCCATTATGAAAAGACTCACCTGTAGGCCCTCTACCCTTGTAATTATTTATTTTGACTCATGGTCTCATTAACCTTCAAAATCTGCCCTGCTTTGCATCCTGGCTTCTTCAGATTTGAGTGACTGGTATTCCAGACCTGTATCCAAGCCTTTTATTTCTTTGTCAGCTTTTGAGGATTATACACAGTATTTCCATAGTAGCTGTTATAGGTTTGCAGCCACACCAGCAATAAGTAAATATTTGTCTTTGCCCACATGAACAATAAACAAGTCCTTCACTTGCTTGGTTAGAGTTACTCCTAGATATTTTATATTGCTTGTGGTAGTCGGGAAGGGTGTTGTTTTCCTAATATCTTGCTCTGCATGATTGTCATTTGTATATAGGATGGCTACTAACTTTTTTTGAGTTAATTTTGTATCTGGCCAATTTGCTGAAGGTGTTTCTCAGTTGTAGGAGTTCTCTAGTGGAATTTTGGGGGTCACTTATACACACTATCATATCATCGGCAAATAGGGATAATTTAACCTCCTCCCTTCCCATTTGGATTCCCTTGATCTCCTTTTTTTGTCTTATTTCTCTGGCTAGAACTTCAAGAACTAGATTGAAGAGATATGGAGAAAATGGGCAGCCTTCCTCGGTCCCCGATTTTAGACGAATTTCCTTGAGTATCTCTCCATTTAATTTGATGTTGGCTATTGGCTTGCTGTATATAGCCTTTATTATGTTTAGATATATGCCTTGACTCCCTGATCTCTCCAAAACTTTAAACAAGAATGGGTGTTGGATTTAGTCAAGTCATATTTCTGCATCTAAGGAGATGATCATGTAGCTTTTTCTTATAGTTTGTTTACATGGTGGATTACATTGATAGCTTTCCATATATTAAACCATCCCTGCCTGCCTGGAATGAAGCCTAGGTGGTCAAGGCGAATGATAACTTTGATGTATTCTTACTTTCATTTTGCTAGTATTTTATTCAGTATTTTTGCATCAATGTTCATAAGATGGTTTATGGACATTTTCAGTATCTCTGTGAGGCAGGACATTGGGGACACCTTCAATTATCTTTTCAACAGCCCAGTGACTGCCTGGACCAAGCACTGTGACCGTGGTAGAGCAAAATATGAGCACATAAGACCTCGTGGCTCTCAGTCTCCCTTACCACAGTTTTGTGGTACAGCAGGATTCCCAGCACAAAGGGTTAAGGTCTAAGTCTTCCTATGTCTGCATTGTTGTTAGACTTGTACTGTAGGGAGATCAAGTGGGATTTTGTTTTGGCAGGTGAATAATATCCAACATTCAGTGAGACTATAATCCAGTGTAATTTCTCCAGTGCATGTGTAACTCAGCTGATTGGTCCACAAGGGAGGGAGGGACCATGTCTAACATGTCAATGAGTCCTTATCCAAACAGCTGCTTCTGACTGAGGACACAGACAGCCCAGAACCTGGCACTGTCTGAGGTCTTTTCTCCTCTCCCATATGATCTGTACATATAAATAAGGATCTTAGTAAGTAATGTGCAGTCGGCAACAGTTTTCAAGCAGAGGCCTTAAGGGTGAAGTTTAAGGCCACCAAAGCCAAGAACCATGTTGGTTAAAGATGGGAGATCTGACAACTATGGAAGTAAATGTGAGAAATGGAGGTCTCATTTCACAGGAGAGCCTGTTCATTCACTCTCCAGGACACTATTGATGGTGAAGATCATCACTGCTTTTGGGATTGCCGTTGGCATCTGAGTTAGTGCTAATGTGGAGAAGATGGATCTGACGAGGGTGAGAAATGGAAACTGTGCTCAGAACCCTGGCTCCGACAGGAAACAGAGCTGGAGGAAATGGTGTAGGCAATTACACCTCCTGCATTCTGTCCATGGTGCTTGGTGGGGTGCTGACTTAGGTGAGGTGTCAGGATGCTTTAGAAGCCAGCTTCTCCCTTTAAAACTGAGACACCATCATGGGGAACAGGTGGTACTCATGCCTAGCACAAAGAGACAGAAGGAACTGTGCAGGTGACAATGTACATCCCAACCAGTTTAGGTCCCCAAACAGAATGGCTGTGAAGGAAAAAAACTGCCCATTCCATGTGGAGAAAGGGGCAGGGTGAAAATAGCCACAACAAATATAAAAAAACCAGCTACGCATACAACTCATTTATAGTACAAGTTTTTCTTCCTGTGTTTTTAAAGTTGCTATCACCAGCTGTTTAGGATAAGCAAATAAAGCACGTTAATATTAGTTGATCAGCTCATGGTAAAATTTCTAGTCTAACTTCTCACGGGAATATATGTCCTAGGAGTAACAGAGATAGATAGATAATGTAAAAATTGATAAATTGGTGATCTTCAAAACCCCCATACACCTACAGAAAATGGCTATGACATAGACATATTTGTGATAATGGGGATGTCCATGGTAAAAGCTTTTCTAAGTATTTTTCCTTATGGAGTCTGACTGAGGGAGAGAGTCTGTGATGACCTATAAACACATCCATAGTTTGAAAAAAGAGCTGAAAATTCAAAGGTGTTATTTTTCCATGAGAGAGATTCCTAGAATGCTCCCCTACCTCCTTTCTCCATGCTGAGTTTCCAAACTGCCAGCCTCTATGAAACTAAGCCTTGTCCAGTTAAATGCTTTCTTTAGTCAGAATTGCATTGATCATGGTGTCTCTTCACAGAATAGAGACTCACCAAGACACTTGCCTTTGGGATGGAGAGATGTCTGAGAGTTTGAGCACCGAGGCTGCTCTTCCTGAGGTCCTGAGTTCAATTCCCAGCAACCACATGGTGGCTCCCAGTCATCTATAATGAGACTTGGTGCCTCTTCTGGATTACAGGCCTTCATTCAGGCAGCACCCTGTATGTAAATTGCCTTCTATTAAATTCTCCTAAGCTGAGGCTAAAGCGTAGAGTCCTCAACATACTAGGCTGGGTATACTATTATGCAGATATATCCTCAGCCCCTCACAGGTCCTCTATCACTGAGCCACAGACCCAACTCCTCACTGGGGATTCTAGGTAGGGGCTCCCCAAAAAGCCATGACTCTTTCGCTCACTGGGAGAGTCTAGGGAGGAACTCTACCACTGAGCCATGGCCCCTGGCTATCAGTGTGAGATCTAGGAATGTCCTCTGCACCTGAGCCATGATCCCAATACCCAGCTGATATTCCTGCAAGGAGTTGGTTTTTGAGTGTCCTCTCATTGACAGCTGCTAGCAGAGGAGTCACACACTAAACATCACAGTTCAAAAGGGGGAAATAGGTCCATGTGAGTCTCCATAGAGCATACAAGAAGAGACATCTATATGGATAAACAGGCACTGGCAGCTTGTGCTGAGAAGTGGCTAATACCTGTAGATTTCTGTTTTCCTCAGGAGGGATGGCGTTACTCTTTCATTTGAGCTTGGCGGTTGTGTTTCTAACTCCCCTGCATCAGGGAGTTATCTGGACAGGAAATGCAGTTCTGCAAGCCAGGTACTGGGAAGTCTTTCCAGGTAATGACTGCTCTCGATGGAAACAGGTTAAATCATCCCACACAAATGCATGAAAATACTGATGGTAAGAAAACAAAATGAGCAGGAAGCTCTGCAGAAAACCTGACATCATCTCTTAGGACACAGAGATCGGAGAGAAATTGTGCAGAAAACTATTGCTACTTAGTTGAAGAACACCTCCTGTATAAAATATGGGTCTAGTTCTAGCCCTCCAAAGGACACCTGCAAATCCCCAGTCATTGTCCTAACTAAGCCTGATATCACGTTGATTTTGAGGAATAGCAGAACCTTGGAGGCTGATCCTGAACTAGTGTAGCACTAAAGCAAGAAAGGCTATCTCCTGAGAAATGGCTTTTCACCTCAAGGAAATACACCTTGTTACATAGATGATGTATACACACACTGTGTACACACACACACACACACACACACACACACACAAATATATACATCTATAATAGGGTCTTATGACCTCTTCTGGTATGCAGATATCCATGCAATTACAGCATTCATAAACATAAAAGAAATATCTAAACATATTTTTGTAAAGAGTTCGGGGGAACAGAACATTTCTGGGAGTCCCAGCACGACATACTAGGCTCTGCCACTGTCTCTAGACACTAAATAGAGGTGAGGCATGTTGGGATTTAACACAGACACATTGGGCAGGCTGAGCCCAAGGATGGAAACCCATCCTCTGGGTATCAACATACTAGTTTTAAATTTTCAGTGTGTGTGTGTGTGTTTGTGTGTGTGTGTGTGTGTGTGTGTGTGTGTGTGTGTGTGTGTGTGTGTGTACCCTTAAGTGTTTATAGAATTCATCAATTTAGCAAGGTGTATTTGCTTCAGGGGAAAAGTTTTTCAGGTTATAGCCTTTCTTTCTTTAGTTTTGGGCTTGTTTCAGATCTGTTTTCAAGGCTTTGCTGTTCTTCAAAATCATAGTGAAATCAGTCTCAGGACAATGAATGGCGATTTGCACTTGCCATTTGGAGGGCTGTGTAGTGAGACCCTGTTTTAGGAAGCCTAACACTTGTCAGGTGATGGTGGTGGAAGCTTTTAATCCCAGTACTCAAGAGGAAGAGTCAGAGAAATCTCTGTGAGTTTGAGGCGAGCCTGGTCTACAGAGCTAATTCTAGGACATCCAGAATTATACAGAGAGATCCTCTGCTTTAAAAATAAAAAGCTCAAACAAACAAACAAACAAACAAACAAAAATGTTGTTAAGGGTGACAGCTCCAGAGCATACAGCTCTGTAAGAAGACCCTGATTTGGATCCCAGCATCCACATGGTTGCTCACAGTTGCTTTTAATTTCAATCCCAGGGAATCCTATGCCCTCTGTGGGCACCAGAACACAGGTCACATACAGAGACTCAGATGCACATAGAAAACAGCAGCTGGTGTAGCTATCAGAGATTGAGGTGAATCATCACGGGCTTCAGTTTTCCCAAATAAAAGATCTTTTGGGGCCCCGGTGGCTGGGCCTCCCCACCTCAGTAACAGCTGCCCTATGTCCACAGGCTGTGGGGGACGCATTCTGAAGTCCACGATCATTACTGTCTTTGGGATATTAGTTGCCATTGCCATAATCTGTGCCAAAGGGACCTCCCATGGCTGTGTTCAAGGCTGCAGAGGCAGTCCCCTGCATCTTCCTGCTGCCTGTGGCTGAGTTCCGGGGAGACAGGACTGTGTGAAACCAGATTTCAGATTCTGGAAACATATATTATCTGGGCACCTGTCCATCTACTTGATATGTGGAGAAATACTTATGTGTCTGCCTGAGGGTGTGTACAGATGTATGTATGTATGTGTGTATGTATGTATGTATGTTGTATGGATGTATGCTTGTGGGTTTTTAAAAATACAGTCTTGTCTCATGTACGGCTGTCTGTCCTGGAACTCTATATTTAGACCAATTCTGCTTGGAATACACAGAGATTCCTCTGCATCTGCCTCTCAAGTGCTCGGATTAGAAGTGAGTTCGAGGCCAGCCTGGTCTACATAGTGACTACATGACAGCCGGCGCTACACAGAGAAACCCTTTCTCATAAAACAAAAACAAACAAACAAACAAAACAAGAAGTGAGCCCTGCAGGGCCTGGCTGTCAGGGTTAATTTAGAAACAGGGTAGCATGTAGCAGGCTGGCTTCAAACTTTCAGTGTTGGTGAAGCTGGCCTCAAGCTAGTTCTTCTACCTCCACCTGCAGGATATTGGGTTTCCAGGCTGACACCACTATGCCTCATTTTGTAACTTTGTTTTAATTCTTGTTGGGGCTCAGGTGAGTTGTATTTTAGTGGCTCCCACTTTCACTGTATGAAGTAACACCTGGAGTCCTATGTATTGATTTTACGTTGAAAAACAGAATTTTTTGGCTAAGAGTATTTTTTTGGGGGCGGGGGGTTCACCATGTCATGAGCTGCATAAATTCATTTTTTCTTTTCTTTCCTTTTTTTCCCTTCTTTTTCCCCCCTGAGGCATGGTCTCTGTAGGTAGCTGTGGCTGTCCTTGAACTTACTTTGTAGACACTTTCTCTTTACTATGTTTTAACTGATAAATAAAATCTTCGACAGTGTGTGTTTGTGTGTGTGTAGAGCTGTGAGTGTCAGTGCTGCTGTGTACATCAGGATAGCTAGCCTGAGAGTTGTCAGTTCTTTGCCGTCCACCTCTGATGTCTAGAAGTGCTTGGGTCACACATGGATCCACACACTGTATCCATTTGTATATTGGTTCTGAGGACCCCCCCCCATTGTGATTTTTCCCAGTTCTCTCTTACTGTTTTATTTTAAAAATCAATTGTATTTGGACAATTTAATGTGTGTGAGTGGGGGCAGTTCGATTTCTAGTGTTTCTCGAGATCAGAGAAGTGTAAGGTGTCCCTGAGTCAGAAGTCTTAGGTGCTGAGAACCACACGAGATTCGTTTCCAAGAGCAGAATACGATCTATACTGGGGCCCTTGGAGCTAAACGTTGTGAACAGGTTCATGTGTGAGCTGGGGACAGAACTGAGGTCCTCTGTAAAAGCAGCCAGGGCTCTTAGCCGCAGAGCCATCTCTACAGTCCCATGAACTATTTAATGTATCTTAAAAATATATTTAGTGAGGTGGTAGTGGCACAAGCCTTTAATCTCAGCACTTGGGAGGGAGAAACAGGCAAACCTCTGAGGTTGAGGCCAGATTGGTCTACAAAGCAATTCTAGGACACAGAGAAACACTGTCTCAAACAACCAAAAAAAAAAAAAAAGGACATGTATAACCACTATTTGTCTCCTATCTCTCTCAATATCTCTCTCTCAATCTCTCTCTCTCTCTCTTTCTCTCTCTCTCTCACATTCTCTCTTGCACTCTTCTTTCTTTTTTGTTTTTTCTTTTTCTTTTTTGATGTGGGTGAGACAGAGTCTCTCTCTCTCTCTTTCTTTTTTTTTCCCAATACAGGGTTTCTCTGTGTAATCTGTCCTGAACTCGTTTTGTAGACCAGGTTGGCCTTAAACTCCCATATATTCACCTACCTCTGCTGGGATTAAAGGCATGCATCACCACATGCATGTCTGGTGCCTGAGTGAGAAACAAACTCTAAAGCAGTGAGCTCTACTTCCAGAATTACTGAATTTTAGATAAAACCCCAATTCAGCCTAGAATTAGAACTGGCTGCCTTTTATCCCAGCCCTAGGGAGGTAGAGGTTGATGGATCTCTGTGAGTTCAAGGCCAGCAAGGTCTGCAAAGTGACTTCAAGACCAGCCAAGATACAGAAGAATGTATCTTGCTGGGAAAAATGTAAAAACAAGCTCTGAGTTTGAAACCAGCCTCCTCTACCTAGCAAGTCCAGAACAGTGAAGGCTGAACAGAGAAACCCTGTCTTGACAAACAAAACAAAACAAAACAAAACAAACCGACAATAACAAAACAAACAAAAACCAATTGCAAAAAACCCACCAAGCCAAAACTGGTTCTGTAGAGTTTGCAATGGAATAGATTTATCCTCCTGGATTAGGGAGGGTTTGGGGAGTGGCAAGTTGATGGAGAAGATAAATTGCCAAGTCCTGGAAGGAGGAGCTCACAGTCTCTGAGGATCCAGAGCGCACATCCCATCCAGGAACAAACCACAGGGAGACAGGATGCCCCGTGAGTAAAGGGCAGGAGCCAGAATTGGGGTGCAGATGGCTGTGGCTGTGACAAAGACGTGAGGTGTTCTCCTTCTCCTGGGGTTCCAAGCTAGGTCCCATGGGGGCCACACATTTCTTTTTCCCTACCCTTCTTGACTTCTGGTAGTGTGTTGTAATTTTCTGCTTCTTTTTCCTACTGAGTCTAGAGCCCATGGTGTCACCTGTGTAAGGAGGGTTCCACGGCTGAGCCATGCTCCAGCTCTCTGCTCAATATTTTAATTAATACCAGTATGTGTTTGTGATTGTGGGATTTTGAGTGTTCCAGGAGACCTGAAGAGGGTGAGGGGTTCCTGAGGTCCTCTGTAAGAGCAGCCAGGGCTCTTAGGCACAGAGTCATTTCTACAGTCCCATGAAATATTTAATGTACCCTTAAACATATATTTAGCCAGGTGGTAGTGGCACATGCCTTTAATCTCAGCACTTGAGAGGCAGAAGCAGGCAAATCTCTTGGGTTTGAGGCCAGATTGGTCTACATAGTGAGACCAGGACAAAGAGAAACCCTGTCTCTGAACAACCAAAAACAAACAAACAAACAAAATAAAATCGTGTGTCACCATCACTTATCTCCTCTTTCAATCTCTCTCTAACATTCTCCCTCCCTCCCTCTCTTTTTTCTTTCTTTTTCTTTTTTGGTGTAGGTGAGACAGAATCTCCCTCCATCCCTCCCTTCCTCTCTCTCTCTCTCTCTCTCTCTCTCTCTCTCTCTCTCTCTCTCATGTTTTTTGAGATAGCGTTTCTCTTTGTAATCTATCCTGGACTTGCTTTGTAGACCAGGCTGAGTTTGAATTGACATAAATCCACCTGCCTCTGCCTCCAAGTGCTGAGATTAAAAACGTGCACCACCACACCCGGCTTGGGACAGAGTCTCTATGTAGCCCTGCGTGCCGTGGAATATCCTTAGTAGACCAGTTTGGCCTCAACATCTGAGAGATTCACCTGCTTCTGCTTCCTGAGTGCTGGCATTAACCATTCGTGTCACAATGCTCTGCCCATTTTCTAGAGGACTGTGTGAAACCAGATTTCATATTCTGGAAACATATATTATCTGGGCACCTGTCCATCTACTTGATATGTGGATAAATACATATGTATCTGCTTGTGTGTATATATGTATGTAAGTATGTATGCTTGTGTGTGTGTGTGTTTTTAAATAGAATCTCATGTAGCCCTGTCTGTCCAGAAACTCTGTATGTAGACCAATCCTGCTTGGAATACACAGATTCCTTTGCATCTGCTTTTCAAGTGCTGGCATTAGAAGCGTGCCCTACAGTGCCTGGCTGTCAGGGTTAATTTAGAAACAGGGTAGCATGTAGCAGGCTGGCTTCAAACATTCAGTGATGGTGAAGCTGGCCTCAAACTATTGGGATTCCAGGTTGACACCACCGTGCTTTTTTTTTTTTGTAACATTGTTTTAACTCTTGTTGGGGCTCAGGTGAGCTGTATTTTAGTGGCTTCTGATTTTGCTGTATGAAGTAACACCTGGAGTCCTAGGTATTGACTTCACCTTGAAAAATAGATTCTTTTGGCCTAAGAGTGTTTTTCTGGGTTAAGTATGTCATGACCTTCTTAAATTCAGTTTTTTACTTTTTTTACTTTTTTTCTTTCTTTTTCCCCTGAGGCATGGTCTCTGTTTGTAGCCATGGCTGTCCTGGAACTCAATTTGCTGAGATTAAAGTAGTGTGGTATCATAAAACTCAGCATTTTTATTTTTTAAATTTATTGAAAAAATTTTAAATGTTCACAACTTAAAAAAAAAAGATTTCCTTATTAAGTATACAGGGTTCTGCCTGCAAATACACATGCCGGCCTAAAGATGGCACCAGATATCTTTATTGATGATTGTGAGCCACCCCGTAGTTGCTGAGAATTGAACTCAGGACCTATGGAAGAGCAGCCAGTGACCTTAACCGCTGAGCCATCTACCCAGCATTTTTTGTATTTCCTTAAATAATTCAACCCAACAAAAAGAAACTCATGTTTTGGGGAAATAGAATTTAAGGATAAAATGCTGCCTACTGTATTGTTTATAAATAAACACCCTTTGTACAGATGAAAACCAAAACCAAAACCAAAACCGAATAAAAATATTCTTGTCTCCTCTGTGAACAGGAAAGCCAGTGAAAGATGAAGAATTCTGGACCATAATCAGTCTTGAGCAACACTTGGCACTGCAAGATGTCTTCTATGGAAACATGTTCCCAAACCTACAGGAAATCCAACAACTGGCCTCAAGACTCCAGTTAAAGGACATGGTAGTGGAGGTTGGTGCCTGGGTGTGTCTCAGGGTAGTCAGCTAGCCCAGGGCCTCCTGTGGGCTTTCCTTTCTTCTAGTCATTTAAAGTTGTAAATATAGCCGGGCATGGTGGGACATGCCTTTAATCCCAGCACTCAGAAGGCCGAGGCAGGTGTATATTTGTGAGTGCGAGGCCAGCCAGGTCTACTGACTCCAGGACAGCCAAGGCTAACACAGAGAGACCTTGTCTTAAAAAAACAAAAAAAAATGTTGTAAATTTTTCATGTGTATGTGTGCATGCTTTCTCTATATGTGCACCATTTGCACGCCTGGTTCCCAGAAGGCTATAAGAGGCTGTCCTATCCCATGGAGGCCGAGGTACAGGTGGTGGATGCTGGGAATAGAACCTGGGTCCTCTGCAAGGTCAGCAAGTGCTCTTAACCACTAAGCCATCTCTCCAGTTCCACCCCCTTCCATTTCATGAGAGAGCATCTCACAGATCTAAGGCTAGTCTTTTATTTATTTGTTTTTTGAGGTAGGGATTCTCTGTGCAGCCTGGCTGTCCTAGAACTCACTCTGTAGGCTAGGCTGGCCTGGAACCCACAGAAATGTGCCTGCCTCTGCCTCACGAGGGCTAGGATTAAAAGCATGTGCCAATGTCAACCAGCTATAAGGCCTGTCTTGATCTCAGGTTCTTCCTGTTGTCACCTCCCAAAGTGCTGCATTACAGGCATATGCCCATGTTTCACTGTCAATAATGCATTGATATGACTGTATTATGGATGTAGGGTCTCACTGTGTAGCCTTGGATGGCCTGGAACTTGCTATGTAGGTCAGGCTGGCTTGTGCCTTTGCCTCCTGAGTGATGGTAGTACAAGTGGCTGCACTTTTAAAAAAATAATTCCTGTTTGTTGACTGTGGCGTTGTTAAGGAATGGATGCTAGAGAGGAATGAGTTTTTTCTTTTCTTTTTTAAAAAGATGTAGTTATTTATTATGTATGCAGTGTTTCACCTGCATGTACACCTGCAGGCCAGAAGAGGGCACCAGATCTCATTATAGATGGTTGTGAGCCACCATGTAATTGCTGGGAATTGAACTCAGGACCTCAGGAAGAGGACACAGTGCTCCTAACCTCTGAACCATTTCTCTAGCTCCTGAGTTGTTTATTTGCTTACCCACCAACTTTATTCAGATACACTAAGGCTCCCTAGAGGATTACACATACCAGCTGTGCAGTGTCAAGGCAAACCTGACTTGAGGCCAAGAGGGCTCAGTGAGACTCTTTGTTTCTCTCTCTCTCTCTCTTCTTCCTTCCTTCCTTCTTTTCCTTTGTTTTATTCTTTCTTGTTCTGTTCCTTGCACACTGTGTTTTTCTATCTATCCCTGATGGCCTTGGAACTCACTCTGTAGACCAGTCTGGCTTTGAACTCAGGGATCTCCCTGTTTCTGCCTCCTGAATCCATGCTCCACTATGGACTGGCTAGGGCCCTTTCTTAGAGGAGTTGGTTCCTGTATTCTCCTGTGTTGTACTGATAAAACAAAGCAAGTGGGAGTGGGTCTTTTTTCTTTTTACTGTTTATTTATTTTCTATTATTTTATTTGAGACAGTCATATTTAGTCTAGGCTAGCCTCACACTTGCATAGCTGAAGATGGCCTTGAACTCCTGTCTCTTCTGCCTCTATTTCCCATGAACTGGGCTACTGGAGTAGGCCACCACACAGGGCTCAGGATATTGTCCTTGACAGTCCAGAGCCATCTTTTCTTACTGTCTTGTGATCTAGGGTGGGAGCACCCTGTCTGCTCCAGCCACTGATAAAGTCTCAAATCATCTACCTCAGGGACCAAGGACAGGGAGGCTGAAAGAGCATATTAAATATCTGTGAGAGATTAGTAACCTGCTTTCTCACCTGAGGATGGTACATTTCTCCTCTGGACTAATCACTTTATTATCCAACTCTCTGGCTAAAGGTGATGGGGTTAGTTGATGGCCTTGAATTTCAAAAAGTCCTAGGTTCTATCCCTGGCACAGACTATACTGGCCCTGTCTCAAAAACTGAGCCGAAGATAAATGTCTGGGGCTGGGGAGGTGGTTCAGTAGTTAAGGGCAATGACTGTTCCTGTGACGGCAAGAGTTCAATGCCAAGCACTGGCCTGGTGGCTCAAAGCCACCTGTATATCCAGCTACAGATTCCCTAATGGTCCCTTCTACTCTCTATAGGCACTGCAACCAGGTGTATACAAGCATAACCTAAAATAACAATGAAAAAATATCTGTGTGACAGCATACATGTTATATATTAGCCCTTGGTAGGCAGAGGCAGACACAACTTTGTGTTAGAGGCCAGCTTGGTCTTCATAGTGAATTCCAGAACAGACAAGTTTACACAGAGAAACCCTTTCTCAAAAATCAAAAACAGGGAGGCAGAAGTAGGCAGATTGCTGTAAGTTCGGGGCTAGCATGGTCTATAAAGTGAGTGCAGGACATTCAAGGCCACACAGAGAGACCCCGTCTAGAAAAACCAAAAATAAGAAAAAAAAACCAAAACAACAAAAAAACAAAACAAAACAAGAGCAAAAACAAAGCCATATAAAAATTAATTATATCTATTAAGTATATAAATTAAAGCTCCTAAAAAATTATGAATCATTTCTTTTATTTTCTTTTTTGGAGGGGAGGGGTGGTTCTCATGACAGGGTTTCCCTGTGTAGCCTTGACTGTCCTGGACTCACTTTGTAGAGCAGGCTAGCTTCAAACTCACAATGATTCACCTGCCTCTACCTCCCAAGTGCTAGGATTAAAGGCATGTGCCACCACTGCCTAGCTTGATGAATAATTTCTTAAAAAGATAAAAACTATCCTTTCTTCTCAGGGATGGTTTAAATGTTATCAAGACCTAGTGATGACAAATATGACAGAAAATCAGAGGACTTCATTTCTGAGAATATTCAAGGAGGCCGCGCAAGTGAGAGGAGCACCCTCCTCACAGACCATGCCAATGATGCGTGCATCATCCAACCAGACCATGACACCAATGCCTGCCTTATCCAACCAGGCCATGACACCGAGGCCTGCATCCTCCAACCAGGCCATGACACCGATGCGTGCATCCTCCAACCAGGCCATGACACCGATGCGTGCATCCTCCAACCAGGCCATGACACGGATGCCTGCATCATCCAACCAGGCCATGACACGGAGGCCTGCATCCTCCAAGCAGGCCATGACACCGATGCGTGCATCATCCAACCAGGCCATGACACAGATGCCTGCATCATCAAACCAGGCCATACCAGTGATGGCGTCATTATCCAAACAGTCCTTGTCAGTTAGGGATGCGTCATCCTGCTTGGCTGCACCAGAGAGAACAGCATTGTCCACCCAGCCTAAGATACAGAGAGGAACATCATTCAAAGAAGCCAGACCACAGAGAAGAGCATCATCCATCCAGGCCATGCCAGTGAAGGATGCATCATCCAATCAGGCCATGCCAATAAAGGTGGCATCATCCATCCAGGCCATGCCAGTGAAGAATTCATCATCCAACCAGGCCATGCCAATGAAGGATTCATCATCCAACCAGGCCATGCCAATAAAGGTTGCATCATCCATCCAGGCCATGCCAGTGAGGGAAGCATCATCCAACCAGGCCATGTCAGTGAGGGATGCATCATCCAACCAAGCCATGTCAATAAAGGTTGCATCATCCAACCAGGCCATGTCGATGAAGGATGCATCATCCAACCAGGTCATGCCAATGAAGGTTGCATCATTCAACCAGGCCATGTCAGTGAAGGATGCATCATCCTATCAGGCCATGCCAATAAAGGTGGCATCATGCGTCCAGGCCATGCCAGTGAAGAATGCATCATCCAACCAGGTCATGCCAGTGAAGAATGCATCATCCAACCAGGTCATGCCAGTGAAGAATGCATCATCCAACCAGGTCATGCCAGTGAAGAATGCATCATCCAACCAGGTCATGCCCGTTACGGATGCTTCAACCAGCCAGACTGTACCAGAGATAGCATCAGCCAGCCAGCCTAAGCCAGAGAGAGGAACATTGCTTCTGGCCAAACCACAGAGAAGAGCATCATCCAAGCAGGCTAAGACAAGGAGAGGAGACCTACGCAAGCTAGGGGAAGAGTGTGAGATCCCATCACCTTGGACTGGAGGAAAGAGAGCAGGAGAGGAAGAGGATGGACAGAATCCACAGAAGAGAATAAAGCAAGTGCCTGGGACATTGGATGGAAGGAAGAGTAACTAACTGATCATGGGATAATAGATGAATTATCACGTTCCGCTTTGTGCTCAGTTTTTAATGAGTCATTGCCTTAATGTGTGATTATTTGGGGGGTATTATGGATTAACAAATAAAGGAGGTTTTTATTAAATATATGAGTGAATATTTATTATTAATAGTAATAAAAAAGTGGTTAAACATGGGGCTTGATATGGGAAGATTTGAATGAAAGGCAGTTTCTTATAAAAAGAACCAAAGGTAAAAACCAAAATACTTCTGAATCAAAAACTTTCTCCCACATGTCACTTTAAGAGAGACTCTTCTTCTCACCCACAGACAAAATGCAGCTTCCTGTGGGCACATGGGAGATAAAGGGAAAGGACTTAACACAACCAGGTTGCCTACTACTTGTGGCTTGACTCTCACAGAGCAATGTTGGCTCCAGAGGCGGTGTGGTTAGAAAACCGGAACTGAGAGGCCAGAAAACTTACAAGTAGAGATGGGGAATGAAATTTGCCATCTAAATTAAAAAATAGAGGCTGCTATGGTCTCTCTCCAAGGTGCCATGGCACAGGACACTTGGCCTTTCTCTGACTTTGTTTTGGTTGCTGTCCTGGACCAGGTTGCAGTGTGGGTAATTGTGATCATGTTTTTCCATGCTTTCTCTACAAAAGATCAGGGAGAGAGAGGGGAGAAAGCCAAGAGATGGAGCATTAAGCTACAGGCAGACAAAAATGGAGGAAGGAACAAAATTCTTCCTGATAGAGAATGGAAACTTGACATCAGCTGGAGCTCAGGACTCTCTGGATACAAGATGCATGTCAGCAATTTCTGGAAAGGGCCCAGCTATATGCTGTAACAACTACTAAATTAAAAAAAAGTATGCACAGGGCTGCTATGTCACAGTATGAGATGGGACAACTGGCCCCAAAATTAGACTTTTCTTTTGTTTCCTATTCCTATGGGAAGAGTTTATTGAAATAAAAATTTACAAATCAAGATGCAAATCTACATGCTTATATTTGGGTGTGTACATGTATCTAGTAATCTTAAATAAATCATTTCAAGCAATACTAACATCCTGGTGACATGTTTCCAAAGACTTAACTGCTTTAAAGATTCATATTATGAAGTCACTTAAGTAAAAGGCAAAAACAAAGAATTAACATAATCTTTGGGGTTTCAGTATTACTCCAAAAAAACTTCCTATCCCCTTTAGAATAAAACTCTCATTTGTTCACTCTAGAATAATATATAAGAGGACAATGCTGTCACTATAAAGGATTCACCAACCATGCTGTATATCCCATGAAGTCCATACCCACTGAACATAAGCAGCAGCGATAGTCCCTGGTGTACGTCTGTGTAGCCTTATCTGTCCTTGACACGCCTTGTAGACCAGGGTGGCCTCGAACTCACAATGATGCACCTGCCTCTGTCTCCGAGTGCTGGGATTAAAGGCGTACACCACCACTGCCCATCTTTTTCAAGCTCTCTTAACTGTATCACAGATACTCACCTCCTGTAGCAACAAATTATACTACAAAATAAGGCCTTCTGGGTACATGTCACAAAAGTAACTGATTTAGAATAGTAAAGCATGTTCTTAATGACTTTATCATTTCACACAATCCAAGCACTACACAAAGTAGTTTTAACCCCAATACAAGAACCTATTATTTTCTTTTTCCCTTTCTTTCTTCTTCTTCTTTTTTTGTTTGACTAGACAGGGTTTCTCTGTGTAAGCCTTGCTGCTCCTGGACTCATTTGGTACACCAGGCTGGCCTCAAACTCACATCGCTCCACCTGCCTCTACCTCACAGTGGTAATTGTTATTTACCAGGGTAAGTTAAGGATGTTCAGGAATCTTCAACTTTTCCTACCTTTCCTACCACGATCTCTAAGCCTGTACCTAGGTCAGTCACTAAAAAGTTTTTCAAATTATATTAACTCAAATGTGAAAGAAATCCCTGTAGTGTGATTTAGGGAAAGAAAAAAAAAGTGGACTTGGCACAGATGTGCTAATAGGGTAACAATGTTTTCCTAAACAAAACTTTATCCTGCATATAGAATCTAAATCTGCCTACCACCTGTGGCAGGTAAGGGGCCACAGGAACACCGCCATTAGCACACATGGAAAGCTGAAATTCTGAAACATGTATTACCCTCAAGTGCAGAGGTTATCAAAGATGTATTCTAAAATCCATGGGTTTGCAGGACATGATGGCACATACCTTTAATCCCAGCCTTCTATTAATTTCTCCTCTGCTGAGGCTAAGGTGTAGAGTCTCCAGCATACTAGGCTGGGTATGCTATTGTGGAGATATAACCCCAGCCTCTCACAGGTCCCTATCTCTGAGCCACAAGCCCAACTCCTAACTGGGGAGTCTAGGAAGGGGCTCCCCCACTGAGCCATGTCCCTTTCTCCTCACTGGGGGAGTCTAGGGAGGTGCTCTCTCACTGATGCACTCCCTAAGGCTATCAGTGTGGGATCTAGGAAAATCCTCTGCACCTGAGCAGAGCCTTGAAGGCAGATCCTGAACTAGTGCAGCACTAAAGCAAGAAAGGTCATCTCCTGAGAAATGGCTTTTCCCCTCAAGGAAATACACCTAGTTACATAGATGGCACTTGCATACACACACACACACACACACACACACACACACACACACACACACACACACACCTATAATAGGGTCTTATGACCTCTTCTGGTATGCAGATATCCATGCAATTACACCATTCATAAACATAAAAGAAATATATAAACATTCTTTTGTTAAGAGTCCCAGCACAACATACTAGGCTCTGCCACTGTCTGTAGACACTAAATAGAGGTGAGGCATGCTGGGATTTAACACAGACACATTGGGCAGGCTGAGCACAAGGGTAGAAACCCATCCTCTGGGTATCAACATCCTAGTTTTAAACTTTTTGGAGTGTGTGTGTGTGTGTGTGTGTGTGTGTGTGTGTGTGTGTGTGTGTGTGCGTGTGTGTATGCACTTAAGTGTTTATATCATTCATCAATTTAGCAAGGTGTATTTGCTTCAGGGGAAAAGAAGTTTTTCAGGTGATAGCCTCTCTTTCTTTTGTTCTGGGCTTGTTTGAGATCTTGTTTCAAAGCTTTGCTGTTCTTCAAAGTCACAGAGACTTCAGTCTCAGGACAATGATTGGCGATTTGTAGTTGCCATTTGGAGGGCTGTGTAGTGAGACCCTGTTTCAGGAAGCCTAACATTTGTCAGGTGATGGTGGTGGAAGGCTTTAATCCCAGCACTCAAAAGTCAAGGAGATCTCTGTAAGTTTGAAGCCAGCTTGATCTACAGAGCCAATTCTAGGGCATCCAGAATTACACAGAGAGATCCTTGCTTTAAGAAAAAAGCCCAAGGAAATAAACAAAAAATGTTTTGGGTGACAGGTCCAGAGCCTACAACTCTGTAAGAAGACCCTGATTTGGATCCCAGCATCCACATGGTGGCTCACAGTTGCTTTTAATTTCAATCCAGGAGATCCGATGCCCTCTGTGGGCACCAGAAGACAGGACACATACAGAGACTCAGATGCACATAGAAAACAGCAGCTGGAGTAGCTATCAGAGACTGAGGTGAATCATCACGGGCTTCAGTTTTCCCAAATAAAAGATCTCTTGGGGCCCCTGTGGCAGGGCCTCACCACCTTAGTAACAGCTGCCCTGTGTCCACAGGCTGTGGGGGAAGCATTCTGAATTCCACCATCATTACTGTCTTTGGAATATTAGTTGCCATTGCCATAGTCTGTGCCAAAGGGTCCTCCCATGGCTGTATTCAAGGCTGCAGAGGCAGTCCCCTGCATCTTCCTGCTGCCTGTGGCTGAGTTCATGGGAGACAGGACTGTGGGAAACCAGATTTCAGATTCTGGAAACATATATTATCTGGGCAACTTTCCCTCTACTTGATATGTGGAGAAATACGTATGTGTCTGTCTGAGTGTGTGTACAGAAGTATGTATGTATGTATGTATGTATGTATGTATGTATGTATGTATATACGAGTGTATTCTTGTGGGTTTTTTAAAATACAGTCTCGTGTATGGCTGTCTGTCCTGGAACACTGTATGTAGACTAATTCTGCTTGGAATACAGAGGGATTTCTCTGCATCTGCCTCTCAAGTGCTGGGAATAGAAGTGAGTTTGAGGCCAGCCAGGTCAACAAAGTGAGTCCAGGACAGCCGGCGTGACACAGAGAAACCCTGTCTCAAAAAACAAACAAACAAACAAACAAAACAAGAAGTGAGCCGTGCATTGCCTGGCTGTCAGGGTTAGTTTAGAAACAGGGTAGCATGTAGCAGGCTGGCTTCAAACATTCAGTGTTGGTGAAGCTGGCCTCAAACTGGTTCTTCTACCTCCACCTGCAGGATATTGGGATTACAGGCTGACACCACTATTCCTCATTTTGTAACTTTGTTTTCACTCTTGTTGGGGCTCAGGTGAATTGTGTTTTAATGGCTCCCACTTTCACTGTATGAAGCAACACCTGGAGTCCTAGGTATTGATGTCACATTGAAAAACAGAATTTGTTGGCCAAGAGTGTTTTTTTTTTTGGGTTCACCATGTCATGAGCTGCCTAAATTCATTTTTTCTTTTCTTTCCTTTTTTTCCTTATTCCCCCCCCCCTGAGGCATGGTCTCTGTATGTAGTCTTGGCTGTCCTGGAAGTCAATATGTAGACCAGGTGGCGTCCAACTCACAATGACCCAGGTGCCTCTGCCTCCTTGAGTGCTGGGATTAAAGGCATGCGCCACCACGCCTCCCCCTTGCTGGTTAGGATTTTCCTTCCTACCTCAGGGTCCTAGGTAAAGAAACAGGGTTTTTTTGTACAGTGTGCACTAAAAAGAATTATTCCTCCTGGATTGGGGAGGTTTGAGGCAGGGGCCTGAAGATTGAGATATAATTTTATTTTTTAATTACAGGTCCTGCATCAGTGATGGCATGGAGTTGGGGTTCCAAGGCAGTATTGATCCAGGGTGAGTTTGTGTGTAAGGATTCTGTGTAGATGGTATGAGGAATCTGGGAAGGATGGACTGTTTTCAACTTCTACCTGCCATGAATATGAGTCCTTCTTTTTCCACATGTTCCCCATCACTAATTCTTGTTTGTTTTATTTATCTTTGCTTTTTCTGGTTGTATAAAATAATATTTATAGTGTAAATTTGCATCCATGTGATGGCCACCTATTTTGAAATTTTGTTGGTTTGTTTGCTTACCATTTAGAGATCCTGTAAGTCTCTATATTGCAGACTGACTTTGATCTCTCTGTGGAGACCATAGGGGGTACAGCATCACAGATATCCTATGACCTCCTGCTTCTAAGTGTGCTATTGAAGTCTGGAGAGCAGAAGTGAGAGGGTGTTAAACTCGCCATTATCATCAGCAACCTCAGTATTTTATTAGGCGTGGATTCTCTGAGAAGCCCTGGATATTCTGAACCTTCCCCTGTAGACCTATCTGGCCGTAAACTCAGAGAGCCACATTCCTCTACCACCTTAGGGGTGGGATTAAAGATGTAGGTCACCAAACCCTCCAAGTACTGCTTGTTCTAAAATTCAATGTTAACGTTTTGGTATATTCAAAATTTTTGTTTGTTTGTTTTTCTTGAGACAGGTTTTGTCTGTGCATCCTTGGCTGTCCTGGACTCACTTTGTAGACCAGGCTGACCTGGAACACACAGCGACTCATCTGCTTCTGCCTCCCGAGTGCTGGGATTAAAGGCATGCACCACCACACCCAGCTTATTGTAAATATTAATAATGTATCTGATCTTTTGGTATAAAAAACCTTTTCAAGTTTAAGCTCCAAACATACGAAACTGATAGCACAAAGAATGAGAGATACCCCCAAAGCACAATATTTTTTAAAAGCACGATTTTATACAGATTTCTGATAGGTTAATAAACAATAGGTATACAAATTATTTTGTAGTTAGGCACGATGATAATGTCAGGGTAGTTCGATTTCATTAACTAACCCTCTCTGGCGTAGTTCGATTTCATTAACTAACCCTCTCTGGCATTCTCTCTTTCTCTCTTTTTCTCTGTATATTGCTATTGTATTTATTCCCCCCCCCACTAATTCTTTAGACTCTCTGAAGCACTCTGATGCATACAATGACCAGGAAGTTCTGTTCAGAGTGCCAAAGAAAAAGGGAAGGCGTCACATTAAATACTCTAAAAGACAAAATCTCAAGCTGCAAACTTATTTTAATGATCACATGTACCCATGCAAAGAGCAACGCTTGGAGCTCACCCAAAGTTTTGGAGTGACAGAGTACCAGATCCAGGGATGACTTTCTCTTGTCTCTCTCTCCCTGCACTCAGGATAGTTCTCCAATTGGTACCTTCACATTTTCAAAATTTCTCACCTTTGTGCTTGTACAATTCTTGGAGATCTTAGATGTGGACTGGAGATATCTGTTCATCCAGAGCTGGACTTGGCCTTCAACTTCTGCATGGGTACTACCCTGGAGCCACATATCCCCAAGTAGGGTCTCAGGGACCTAGGCATTAATGTTTCTAGTAATGACCCAGAAGATCTAGGTGAAGTTTCCCCAGTTGTTAGTGTCAGGACCTCGCATCCTAAATTCCTACCTCTTTTTCTGCATCTCCTGCAACTTCATCTTGCTAAACCTCTCTTTTTGACTTTCCAGATCTGGTTCAAGAACCACCGAGCTAAGTACAAACAGAAAAATCTCCAGAATATTTCAGAACCTCCAGAGAAAATGGAAAGCTCTAAGGATGTTGGTGGATCAACCAGTTCCCAAGGTTCCTCATCTCTTATTGATCCTGCCACTGGAGAGTCCATGTCTTCAGGCACATCTTGTGTGGGCTCCATTCCCCATCTGGGAGAAACTCTCCACATTGAGCAAGGCTCAGAGGGTGCCAGGTGTGGACTCCAAGAAGACCATTGTGCTGGCCAAGCTCCTGCTGCAGCTGCAGGCCCTGGTCCTTTTTTAGGAACTGCAGGTGCGAATGACCCAGCAGTAGCTGAAGGCGCCTCAGTTGAATCTACACTTTTTACTGAAGCTGCATTCCAGGAAGCAGAGTATACTAAACAGTCAAGTCCAGGAGATAAACTGCTCTTGGAACAAATCCTTAATGATCTTGGTCTATAAGATGGCTAGATGAATTGAGGTACATCACACCCTCAATGAACACTCTGATTCTGGACTGGTTGAGGCCAGGACATCTGTAAAACAAAGAAGTGGTGTGGTAGGGAAATTCATCACTCTTAAGACTGAGGGTGTAGATGAAAGCTACTCTGTATTAGTTTCATGCCAGTGTTATCCACACACTGAGACTGTTTCAAAAACCATTTGTAGTATTCTCTTTTATTTTTATTTTTTTGGTTTATTTCTCTGTGTAACAGCACTGGCTGCCTTGGACATGCTTTGTAGTCTTAGTTGGCCATAAACTCACAGATCCCCTGTCTCTGCCTCCTAAGTGCTGTGTTTAAAGTTGGGAACCACCACACCCAGCAATATTCCTCACTCATTGTTGGATTTTATATTAAATACATTAAAAATATTTCAGAAAACACTTTTTATCATCTTTTCTTTCCAGAATGTGAGATTTACTCTACTGCTCTACTGTGGGGTGTGTGTGTGTGTGTGTGTGTGTGTGTGTGTGTGTGTGTGTGTGTGTGTGTCTGCAGCCTGGGAGGGCAGAAAATGGTTTAGAATCTTCTGGGATTGTATCTCCTGGCAGTGTTGTGTGCTTGCAACTTAATGTAAGTCTTCTGCAGTAAGAAATGAGCTCTCTGATTCCAAGGATTATTAATGCCTTTGCGTGAATTCTAGGATTAGCTAACAGGCTGAGATGTTTGTAGTCCTTTGGAAAAGGAGTATAGTTAGAAGCAATATAATGGCTCCCTACTAGCTTCCATGCTACTTCTAGTGGCTCCTATGTCCTACTCTTGCCATTGAGGACAAGGTGTACACTTCCTATATTTATGTGTAAGTGGAATGCTCATATACACAAAATAAAAGGCAGTATATGTACTAAATAAACGCTCTGAAAAAGTCCCCTTATTAACTAAAACAGATTTCTTTTGTAAAATAGTTCAGTATGTTCATGAAAACACATAGCTCTTAAGTGTGTATGTGTCACAGGACAAAATGCAAGAATATTTTTTTTCACACCCTGTAAGTCCCAGACAAGAAATACAAGGAAGCAGGCTAGGTAATAAACCCCATTATAAAGAAGACTCAGCGTTAGGCTCTCTGCCCTTATAATTATTTTGTCACACAGCCTCATTACCCTGCCCAATCTGCCCTATGTTGCATCCTAGCTACTTCACATTTGTGTGGCTGGTATTCTAGAACTGCACTCAAGACCTATTTTCTTTGTTAGATTTTTAGGAATGTACAGATTGTTTCTATACTACCATTATACGTTTGTGCACACACTAGCAATAAGTAAGTTTTTGTCTTTATCCACATTTTTACCAGCATATATTGTCCTTAGTTTAATTGATCTTTGGCAATTCTGACTAAGCAAAATAAACAGTTTGTTTTAATTGAAAATCTCAGATCATTCTATTTTACCAATAAAGACACAGGAGGCCAGTGCTGTTGTGAAAACCTGCCAGCTCAGAGAGGCAGATAAATCACCCAGCTGATCTTTCCCTTTTAGTTCCTATTCTGAAGGAAAAGGCCATAAGGCTCACTAGCTCATGTAACAGGTCATGAAGAAAGGAATGAAAACAACCAAAGCTAAAGGCTTGCTAGATCAAAGACCAAAAAGGTCAAGTACCTGAGGACCTCAATCTGGTGCTGGCTAACAAAATTCAGAATAGTGCTATCTCAAGACTCAGGTTTACCACACCTGGACATATACCTTCATAATGCTTCACCATACATCAAGAACATTTGCTCAGCTATGTCCATAGCACCTTTATCTGTAATAGCCAGAATCTGGAAACAACTTAGATGACCATCACCTGAAAAATGGATGAAGAAACTGTGGTATATTTACACACTTGAATACTATTCAGCTTGCAAAGAGAAGGAAATCTTGAAATTTGCTGGTAAAAGGATAGAACTAGAAAAGGTGATCCTGAGTGAGAAACCAAGACCCAGAAACATATGCATGGTGTATATACACACTTATAAGTGGATATTAGCTGAACATAGATGTCCTCTGAGAGACCTCTCCCCTTTGTGGTTATGCACAGATACTGGTACTTGAAAATGGACTCTAGGCAGAGGGCTGTGTGTTTTAGGGAAGAGTGGAGGATGGAAGGTGCAGGAGGGAGTAGAAGTTATATTAGGAGACCAAGACCTACAGATCTGGACACAAGGTCGTCTGCAGAACTAGATGACTCAGCCAAGGACTATGCATGCAGAGAACCAAGATTTCCTTTTCAGAAGCTGATGGAATGTCAATTCTCCACTCGGGTGGTGGCATGTTGGCCTGCTTCAGCACCTCTGACAGGCTATCTGGTGCACATCATTTATTCACTGCCTCTTGACAAGAAGGCCTACTGGGCACTCAAGGAAGAAGATGATGCGTGCTATCATAAGACCAATAATCTGCCAATTGTTTTAGGCATCTCCTCAGTATGAGCAGTCCAAGGGAGGGGATCCAAAAGAGGGATGGAGATTGGCAATATCAAGATTAGCAGGGTGGAATAATTAATGGGGTGTAATGTGAATAAATTATAATCAATAAAATATATATAAAAATGCTGGATGCCTAAGGGCCAATGAGCTAAAAGCTAAAGCCTAAAGAGCCTAAAGAGCTCAATCTAAAATCAAGGTTCAAGAGATAAAGAGCTCTACTCTTTCTTCAGGCTCTCTTAAATACACCACAGTTCAAAGTTCCCCCTTCCCTACTCATCCAACCCTCTTATTTGGATTCTTGCTCCACCTGTTGACCTACAGTTAACTTTATCAAATCCTGTGTCCTCATAGCTCTTGGAATAAAGGTGAGTGTTAGGGGTAAACCAATCAAACAAAGGACAAGATTTTATATTTCCCAATCTCAGAAATAAGAATGGAATCAAAGGCATGTTTTTCTACTTCACACACTCTATGATTTCAGTGGGATCAAATATCCTACAACAGTAAATCTCCAAGTATTCTTAATTTAACTCAAAGGCCCAAGTTAATTTACACTGACCTGGTGTCTCAGGATGATCTAGAGTTTCCTTGTTTGTTTGTTTGTTTGTTTGTTTTACTTGAGACACACTCTCTCTGTGAGTAATCCTTGTTGTTCTGGAGCTCCTTGTGTAGATCAGGCTGGGCTAGAGCTAACAAAATTCTTCCTCCCTCTTCCTCCTGATTCCTGGGAGGAAAGCCATGCACCACCACTGCAAGCCTTCAAAACCAAGTTTTAAGTGTGTTTCTTTGGCATGTGTGCTTTATACATTGAGACTTTTCTGATTAGTACAATTCTCCTCTTTTAAATTTAGCCAATAATTTCCTTTCTTACAATTGTTTTTTGGAGACCCGTACTCTCTTTGTTTGTTACCTGTCATGGAACACTATAGGTCAATCCATGGGCCTGGAAAACTTAGGGATCCAATAGCCTATGCCTCCCTCGTTCTGGGATTAATGGGTGTGTATCACTGCAAAGAAATAGAGCTCCTTTTTTTACAACTTCATTTTTAAAAATTTCCTTGAATAACCGAGACACTAACACACTTTAAGAGGGTTTGTCTCTTGGGATTAATGTAATTTCTGCATTCCAGGTGGATTATAAACAGATAGAAGATTTTTGGATTTGATCTCCTGCCTGTGTAGCCATGTTCAGTATTGAAATTTCTGTGTACAGATGGGGTCCATTTCAGAGTGTAATGTTGGCTCTGTTTTCAGTACTAAATATACTGTGCAGTGGGCCATTCTTATTATTCTCTGTTCAAAACTTCTGTATGTCATGATAAGTTGTGCAGGGGTTGAAGTCTACATTGCCTCTGTTACTGAGTCTCACCAAGATATTTTTCATAAATATTGTACTATTTTCATGATGTACTTAATGTTAATCCTTTTGTAGGTATCAAGAAATCTTGCATGGCTTAGCAAAGTAAACTTGGGCCTTCCATGACACAGGTTTCCTGAAAAGAAGAGAGGTGAAACTTTCATATTGACCCCGCTGGAAGTAATTGAACTTCCAGGAAACACACTTCACGTATCCTGGGTTGGAACAAAAGTAGTGCATCCTCTCACAAAAAAGAACAGCAGTTCTCTGTGTCCACCTATTCATAATATGGGAAACCTGTGCCTGAACAATCCATGATAAGGCCTATGGTTATGGAAGAGCTTTGGAGCAACTGTGGGACTGTAAGGCACCTCATTTTCCAGGGAACAAGACTTAGGGTCTAGATGCTCCATGTAGAAATAGCATGATAATGGTGCTATCATGCCTGAAGTGTAGCTGCCAAAATTATCAAAGGCTGAAGAGAAAAATCCCCATCAAGAAGTGATGAACTAAGTGAGTGCTGTTGACTATCCTTTATCTTAATCTAAAGGAGGCAGAAGCCGGTGGATCTCTGGGAAGTGATGGCCAGACTGCTCTAGGTAGGGAGACTCTGTCTCAGTTTTATGAAGAGAGAAAAAAGGAGGAGTATCAGCCATGTCAATATAGAGCAGTAAAGGTTGGCAGTGTACTGCATGAAGGCTCATTTCTTGAGGTGGTCATCAACCAGTGGAGTCCACATTTCTTCTGAGTTGAACACTTCAGAGTGCAGGAGAATGAAGAGATTTTGGCCTAGAAAGAGTTAAATTTTGTGGTTCCAAGCAAACCAGGCAGCCGCAAAAGTTGAGGCTGCAGACAGAGATAGGCCTCAGGGTGGGGTGTCAGGTGTACAAGAGAGGATTAAGGGTGTGTTGGTGGGAGGTTCTGGATGAAGAACCTATTTAAGGCCTCATTCCTGGAGTAGAGTTTAAAGCACTAGGACATATCTGGGAAGATTGGAGATCCTACTGATATCCAAAGTGAGTTTGCTTGTGAGAATTCTGTGTAGATGAGAATGTGACCACCTGGAGGATGTAATCTTTTCAACTTCGAGCTGCAATGAATAGAAGTCTCTATTTCTGCACATGGTCTGCATCACAAGCTCTTGTTTGTTTTAATTATCTTGGCCTTCTTGAGGATATAATCTAGAGGATATCTTGAGGATATATTTTAAAGCCTTAATTTGCAACCATGTGCTGGCTACCTCGGTTGAATATTTCTTTGTTTGCTTTCGTACTTCTTACTAATCGTGTAGGTCTATGTGTTCTAGACTGTCTTTGATCTCTCTGTGGAATCCATAGCTGGAAGGACCTCAGAGATAAACTAATATTTCATCCTTCTAAGTGTGGTGTTGAATACCTAAATGCAGCAGTGAAGGGGTGTTAAAACCACATGTTTAATATTTATCATCGTCTTCCCCTCCTACCCACCACCACTACCAGCAACAGCACCCTCATTATTATTTCATGAGGCATGGATTCTCTGAGAAGGCCTGGATATTCTGAAACATTCTTTGTAGACCCATCAGCTCTCAAATTCAGATATCCACATTCCTCTGCCTCCTTAGTGGTTGATTGAAAGTTATAATTCACAATATCTTCATGCAACTGCTTGTTTTTGAAATTCAATGTTAAAATTTATTATGTTGTAAATATTAATCATATGATTTTGTTGTTTGAGATAACTTTTCTTTGAGGACAAAACACACAAAGTCTAACCTCCATAAAAATGGAACCAACAGCAGAACAAAGTAGAGATATCAACAAACTGTAATGTAAAAATTCATAATTTTGTACGTGTCATGTTACATTGAAAAACACTTGGTAGGTTGGGCATGGTGGTCAATGCCTTTATTCCCAGCACTTGGGAGGCAGAGGCAGCTGGTTTGCTGTGAGTTTGAGGACAGCCTGGTCTCAAAGTGAGTCTAGGACAGCCAAGGAAACAGAGGATCCCAGTATCAAAATACCAAAAAAAGAAAAATAAAAGAAAAAAGAAAGATACTTTAGTTTAGGCACAATGATATTGTGAGAAGATGTTTACTTTCACTACCTCTCTCTCTTTCTCTTTTTCTTTCTCTCTCTCCCAATACCCCAGATGCCCTCATCTTCCTCAGAAAGGTCTGATGAATACAGTGAAGTTCACCTCAATACTCCAAAGCAGAAAATGAGACATCTCATTAAGTACTCCAAAGAACAAAATCACCGGCTGCAAGAATATTTTGATGAGTGTGTGTACCCAAGCAAAGAGCAACTCATGGAGCTAGCCCAGAATCTAAGAGTGACAGACTATCAGATCCAGGTATGAGTTTTTGTACATTCTCTCCCCGTGCACCCAGAATATATTTCCAGTCAGCACCTTCACTGTTTTGGAAATCCCTCTCAGTTTGTGCGTCTACAATCCTGGGAGATCATGCCATAGATGTTGGCTGTATATGTTTGTGCATCCAGGGCTGGACATGGCATTCAGCTTGTGCATTGGTACTGCCCTGGAGATGCATTATCAGTATGTAGAGTCTCTGGGACCCAGACACTTATGTTTCTAGTAAAGACATAGAAAACCTAGGTGGTTACCCTAATTTTTGAGTGTTAGGTGGTATCTCTACTGACATCCTACCTCTTGTTAGGCATCTCCTGCTACTTCCTATTCTGACGCAGCCTGACACACACAGGTCTTCCTATATCTTCTCTTTTTGTGTTTTCATATCTGGTGTAAGGACTGGCGAGCTAAGTACAAACAGAAAAATCTCCAGAATGTTTCAGAACTACCAGAGAATATGGAAAGCCCTAAGGATGTTGATGGATCAACCAGTTCCCATGGTTGCTCAGATGACGCTGCCACTGGAGAGTCCATGTCTTCAGGACATCTTGTGTGGACTCCATTCTCTACCTGGAAGAGACTCTACACATTGAACAAGGATCAGAGGGTGCCAGGTGTGGTCTCCAAGAAGACCATTGTGATGGTCAAGCTCCTGCTGCTGCTGCTGCAGGCTCTGGGAATTTTCTAAGAAGAGGGACCCAGAATGACCCAGCAGTAGCTGAGTGTGGCTCCACTGAAGCTGAACTTCCTATGGAAGCTGCATTCCAACAAAAAGATGGTGCTGAAGACTCAATTGCAGATATTCAGAAGCTCTGGGAAGAGATCCTTAAAGATCATGGTATAACAGAGGACATGATGGATCTTATTACATCACACTCCAAATGAACACATTGACCCTGGACTGGTTGAGGACCAGAAATCTGTAAAACAAAGAAGAGGGGTGGTAGTGAAAGCCATTAGTCTTCTTTTGCTTGTATAGATGCAATATCATCTGTGTTAGTTTCGTGATACTGTTATTAACAGAATGAGAGGGTTTCCAAGGCTACTTAGAGTATTCATCACTTATTGTTGGATTATACATTAAATAAAAGTACAAAATGTCTTTTTATGGTCTGTTCTTTCCAGAATCTGTTAGAGTTGCCTTTTCATGTGTGTGTATGTGTGTGTGTGTGTGTTTGTGTGTGTGTGTGTTTGTGTGTGTGTGTGTGTGTGTGTGTGTGTGTGTGTGTTTGTGTGTGTCTGTGTTGTGTCTTGTGTGCCTATATCCATAGAAACTTATGCCTGGGAGGTCAGACAATGTTTTAGGAGCCTCTGAGATTATAACTACTGACAGTTGTGAGGCAGAATACATGTGTTTGCAACTTACCTCAAGTCCTGTGCAGAAAGAACTTAGTTTGATGATTCCAAAGATGACTAATTGCTTTACATCTTCAGTGGAAATATCTAAATAAAAAAGGCTGTGGTGTTCTTAATCTTTTGCAAAACATGTTACCATTTTAAAATTTCTCTTTCACGTTCCAGTAGATAAAAGCAATATAATGGCACACGATCAGCTTCAATTCTATTTCTAGTGGCTACTATGTCCTATTCTTGCCATCGAGGACAGGGTGTACACCTTCTATATTTATATGAACGTAAAATGTTCATATACATAAAATAAAAGTACTATATGTACTAACTAAACGGTCTAAAGCTGGCCCTTTATAAACTAAAACAGATTTATTTTATAAAAGTTGTGTGTCCTTGAAACTCATAACTCACTGGTGTGTACGTTATGCTTCAATATACAAGAATATTTTTTTCTTTTTACACCCTGTGATTGTAACACAGGTAACAGTGTCATGTCACTGTATTCAGATAAATATGCTTTGGTGACCTGGGGCCTAAATCTGCACTGTGAAATCCATTCATAAATTTTTATTTACCTTTTTTTATTATCTCAATCAAGTTTGTTATAATGTATTCACAGTATATACAGATTATAATCTGCTTGATTTTCTTTTTTTGTTCTGACCCTCTCTCTCTCTCTTTAAGTGTATATTTGTCTCATAGATCTCTTAACAGTTGATGTCTTCCTGTTTGACTACAACCAATTAGGTATAATCAGGATAGCCTGCTTCCTCTTCCTCTTAGTTCCCCTAGCGTCCCTCTGTACAGGGGAAATGATCAAATGGCAGGAAATAGATGTCATGTCAGGAGCAGTCAACCCTACTTCCCTACATGGAGAATAAGTTATCCATCTGCTACGTCTGTTTTGTTTTGTTTTGCTTTGCTTTGCTTTGTTTTGTTTTGTTTTGCTTGTTTTGAGACAGGGATATTCTGTTATCCCTGGGTGTTGGCCTTGCTTTGTAGACCAGGCTAGCCTTGAACTCATAGTGACCCTCCTGACTCTGCCTCCCGAGTGCTGGGATTAAATATGTGTGCCACCACAACTGGCCTCATCTGCTGCATCTGAACAGGAGGTCAAGGTTCTCTTCTTGCAACCTCCATGGTTGGTAAAACAGTTTGCATAGGTTTTCCAGCCCTGATAGTCTCCTGGGGGAGTCTTGACCTCACTATCCTCAACATTCATTTCTCAACGCAGCTCTTCACTCAGAGTATGGCTGTGAATCCCAGGATATGTCCTGCTTCCCCTCTGGATAGAGTCTCTCAGAAGACATATGTGTTGGGCTCATATCCATGTATATGTGAGTATATAGCATATGTATCTTTCTGGGTCTAGGTTATCTCATTCAGGATGATCTTTTCCAGTTCCATCCATATAGCAGCCAATTTCAAGATTTCCTTGTTTTGGTAGCTGAATAATATTCCTTTCTATAAATGTACCACAATTTCTTTATCCATTCTTTGAGGAAGGGACATCTACATTGTGTGCCAATTCTGAGTATTACAAATAAAGCTGACAGGAACATAGGTGAGGCATGAACATGCATGGGGCTTGGGAGGCCAAATGAGAGTAGCATTCAACAGGATTGGGATTACAGGTGTTTTGAAGGTGACTTTTAATTGCCTTCAAGTGAACGCAGGTCACTTACACAGTTTCCTTGAGTATTCAAATAGAGCTGTAATACTATTAAATCATCTGTGGGAATCATTCACACCCCTCCATAGTGCAGGGAGTTCATAAAAAAGTGTTACTTTCTTTGGTTAACATTTTATGTGACTGTGCATTCAAGCCACATGGAGACTCATTTACCAGCCACAACTCTGTTTATACATGTTCCTATGACCACCCTACTGTCTTGGCTTACACTGTGTACCTTTGGTGTACTTTTGTGCAGTATATTTATTTCATTTAATCTCCGATATATAGCAAAGTGTTTGTCAGCACACTGAGTCTCTTTTTTAACTATCTCACCCTGTCTGTGTATCTATCTATCATCTTCCCATCAACCCATCTACATATGTGTATATATATATATATATATATATATATATATATATATATATATATATATATATATATATATAGTGAAACATGTTCTTTCCATGTAGCTTTTTCTCTCATGGACCTTAGTGATATATCTGCTTCTAGGGTGAGTGCAGTGTTTGAAGGAATGATACAGCAGGGAACTTCTGGCAATCTGTCCCTGGGTGACTTCAAAATGACTTCTATGACAGTCAGCCCTTGAACTAGCAGTTCCTGTACTCCAGCTCTCCATGTAGCTTTGCTTACATGTATGTGCACACATCTTTGGCCTTCATGTAATGGTAGATTACCTTAAGAGTGTACTGTTATTCCTTTCAATGGAATGCCTGCATAAAGTGTCATGAAAATTTTCCCTGTTGTTTAATGGTTTACTGACTATTCACCACAGTTCTACTGGTGCCCAGTTTGTCTTTGCTGCTGCTGTGCAATCAACGCTTGCCTATAATGTTTCAAAACAACCTGTAAATCCATTGTACAGACCACTAAATGGGCCAGCATATGGTACTTTTCATACGTGGTACATGCAAATAATATGTATATTAAGTTTGAATTCTGTGTGGTTCAACATGAATAAATGAAATATAACCAAATCAGCCAATAAAGTATCTTAAAAAGTAAAAATCTAGACATCCTGGCTTATATTTTAACCTGGATTTTGGGAGAATCCTAAATACTTCTGCAAGTCACAGTACAGTGTGAGCTACACATTCATACTTTGCCTCAGCAAACAACAAACTCCAGAGAGAAAGTGTTAATGTGTCTTATCAGTCTGAGGTTATTTGACCCCATCTGCTAACTAAGTTTAAGTCCTGGATGCTTCTAGCCTCGATACAGTATAACCTAGGCCTAGAGTGCTTTCAGCCTATGAGACTTATTGCTTACTATGATCACACTTTCTCTATTTTTCTAAACTCTGGCTGGCTGATTTCAATCAGTTGTTCTTGCTGAAATTCCTCTCCTAGTCTCTCAATCTGAAATTTCACTCTTCCTCTTTCTAAATTGCTCTTCTTTACCTCATAGTCACTTTGGAAATGTATTGTGAATTATGGATCCTTCTCAATCTCTGTTTTGTTTTGTGTTCAGCTATGTATAGCTTCTTCTCACTGAATTCGGTCTCTACAAAACTCTCCTAGTTAAACTGCCTGTGAGTTCCACAAACTGACCTGTGATGAATTGCCTCTCACCTAGCCGAGTCTCTTGAACAGACTGAAAAGAACTGACTAGAACTCAGACATCCATGATGCTTGAGAGCTGGGATTGATGGAGTGTTTCACCATACCCTGGAGCTAAGCTTTCCTTTACCTGACGTTTGCTTTATTCTGGCTTGGCTTTGAACTCAGAAATCTATTTGTCTCTCTCTTGGAGTTAATGTAATTTCTGAATTCCAGCTGGCTTAAAAAGAGTTAGAAGAATTTTAGAGGTGATCTCTTTCCAGTGTAGCCATGTTCTGATTTGAAATTTCTGTATACAGGTGGAGTCACTATCATAGTGGAGGGTGGGCTCTGTTTTCAGTACTAAATCTACTATGCAGTGGGCCACTCTTATTATTCTCTGTTCACCACTGCCGTATGTCATCATAAGCTACACAGAGGTTTGAAGTCCACATTAGCTCTGTTACTGAGCCTCACCAAGGCATTTTTGATAAATTTTGTACTAATTTGATAATGTAGTTAACTTTAATCCTTTTGTAGGTATCAAGACATCTTCACATGACTTAGAAAAGTAAACTTGGGCCTTCCATGACACAGGTTTCCAGCACAAGTAAGAAGAGAGATGAAGTTTCCATATTCACCCAGGTGGAAGTAACTAAACTTCCAGGAAACACACTTCATGGATCCTGGATTGGAGCAAAAGTAGTGCATCCTCTCAAAACAAAATCCAACAGCAGCTCTCTGTGGCCTCCTATTCATTATATGGCCAACCAGTGACCAAACAATCCAAGATCAGGACTTTGTTATAGAAGAGCACTGGAACAACTGTGGGACTATAAAGGATCTCATTTTCCAGGGAACAAGACTTAGGGTCTAGATGCTCCATTTAGAAAGAGCATGATAGTGGTGGTATCATGGCTGAAGAGTAGTTGCGAAAATTATCTAAGGCTGAAGAGGCAAATCCCCATCAAGAAGTGAGGAACTACATGAGTGTTGTGGACTATCCTTTATCCCAGTCTAAAGGAGGCAGAAGCAGATGAATCTCTGGGCAGTGATGGCCAGACTGCTCTAGGTAGGGAGACTCTGTCTCAGTTTTATGAAGAGAGAAAAAAGGAGGAGTATCAGCCATGTGAATATAGAGCAGTAAAGGTGGGCAGTGTGCTGCATGAAGGCTCATTTCTTGAGGTGGTTATCAACCAGTGGAGTCCACATTTCTTCTGAGTTGAACCCTTCACAGTGCAGGAGAACCAAGAGTGTTTGGCTAAGAAAGAGTTAACTCTTGTGGTTCCAAGCAAACCAGGCAGCCCTATAAGGTGGGGCTGCACACAGATTGAAGATCAGGGTTGGGTGTCAGGTGTGCAAGAGGGGATTAAGGGTGTGGTTGTGGGAGTGTCCTGGATGAAGAACCTATTTAAGGCCTGATTCCTACAGTAGAGCTTAGAGCTCGAGGTTGGATCTTCGAGTCTCTAGAGCCTACTGTGATCCAAGGTGAGTTTGCTGGTAAGAATTCTGTGTAGATGAGAATGTGACTGTCTGGAGGATATATTCTTTTCATCATCTAGCTGCAACGAATAAGAGTTATTCTTTCTATATGGTCTTCATCACAAGCTCTTATTTTTTTAATTAGCTTGGCCTTCTTGATGATGTAAAATAATATTTTAAAGTGTTAAATTCATCCATGTGATGGCTACCCATGTTGAATATTTGTTTGTTTGCTTTCTTACCTTTTACTAATTGTGTACATCTATGTAATCCAGACTGTCTTTGATCTCTCTGGGGAATCCACAGTTGGAAGGACATCAGAGATTAACTAATATTCAGTCTTCCAAGTGTGGTATTGAGTGCCAGAAAACAACAGTGAAAAAGTGTTAAAACCACATGCTTATTATCTATCATCACCTCCACCTCCCCCTCCACCCGCACAACCACCGCTTTCATTAGCAGCACCCTTCTTAATATTTTATGAAGCATGGTGGTGAATGCCTTTAATCCCAGATCCAGGGAGGCAGAAGCAGGCAGCTTGCTGTGAGTTTGATGACAGCCTGGCCTACAAAGTGAGTCTAGGACCACCAACGAAACAGAGAAACCCAGTATCAAAAAACAAACAAAGATGAAGAAAAAAAGACAAACACTGGGTATCTGAAGGATACTTTAGTTTAGGCACAATGATCAGTTGAGAAGTAGCTGGATTTTGTTACCTCTCTCTCTTTCTGTTTCTCTCTCTGTCTCTGTCTCTGTCTGTCTCTCTCTCATTGTTGTATTTACTAATTTACTAAGTTTTGATAAAAATGAATGAAGCAGATGTTCACAGGCTCTTGATGTAAGGAAGAATCAGGATTATTTTTTTTGAGACAGGGTATCTCTGTGTACCTTGCCTGAATGACCCTTAGTTTGTAGAGTAGGCTGTAGTGGAACTCACATCTACCTCCAGAGTGCTCTGATTAATGGTGTGTGCAATCGTGCTCAGCTAAAACAAATCTTTTCGAACTGTGTGTGTACCTGAGACTTTGGGTGATGGCATAGATGTAGGGATGAAATCTAAAGGCACAGATGAAGAGACATTTGCTCTCATTTGCCTCAAGCCAATTTAATTCCAATTTTAATTTAATTTAATTTAATTAGAAATAAATCATTTCTGGCTTTCTGCTCTTTTTGCTTCGGTCTGTAGGGATGGAGATTGAATTAGGGTCATTTTCATGGTAAACACTGGAAGAGATGAATTAAGAACATAAACTTTTTACCTCCATCCCCTGTTTTTCCCCCTCAAGACAGACTTTGTCTGTGTAGTCTTGGCTGTTCTGGAACTCTCTTTGTAGACCAAGCTGGCCTCAAACTCAGTGAGATCCAACTGCCTCTGGACTATTGGGATTAAAGGCGTTTGCCACCACATTAGCTCCTGTTTTTGTACAATGAAAAGATTTAAGTCCTTTGCATAGCTTATCTCAAAATCAGTCTATCACAGATTGTTTTTTATTTAGTATCAATCCAGATTAGGAGATAAGTGTCCACCTTTGTGCTGGGGTGAGAGGACTTGCTACTTCCACAAACACTGGTGTCCAGAAGGAGAAATACCTGACCACACCAAGAAACTGATAAACCTGTGTCTTAGTCTTTGGAGTTGGGATTTAAAGGATGGCAGTAATATACTCTGAGGCAGATACCTTTTGACCCCTTTTAGCCTGCATCCCTGATAGGTATCCTACAAAATTGGGCTTCCCTAGCTCACACTCTATAGCCTTGTAACTCTTGCAGATGTCCCTCCACAGCCTGTTTATAATCTGTTATCCCATGAAACCTCTAATGGTAAGGCACAAAGTCTGCATTTGTTGTCTTTAAAACGTGGAGGAAAACGGACCACTGATGTTGTCTGCTGTAAGCTCCCGCTGGGTATGGATATTAAAAGCAAAGATGGGTTCACTCAGCTTGGCCAGTTGGAAGCTAAAGAACACATCTTTCAGATTCAAGAGAATATATACTTGTTTCATTGGAAGCATCAGACTCAGGAGAATCAGAGTTTGCAGGTTTCTTAATAGGCTGGGTAGCAGTTTTCCAGGGTGACTGGCTGGGAATCAGGATATATATCTGTGTGTTTGTATCTCTGTGTGTGTGTGTGTGTGTGTGTGTGTGTGTGTGTGTGTGTGTGTGTGTGTGAACCTGGAAATATGGAGGAATGACATTCACTTTTTAGTTTTCAGGTCCCTTCAAGTCCATTTCTTATTATTTGTTCAGCATTGAGGTAGCTGAATTGGTTAGTTGAAAATTATAGGATCTTAGTGTTGAGTCATTCTTGGATGTGTAGGTTTTGCCCATACCTCTCTTGAGTATTTGATGGAACTCTGAGAGATATTAAATCTGTATATATTTTTGTAGCAGAACATTTATCTACCAGGTTTTTTGTTATAGTAGTTTGTTTGCATTGTTTTCTTTTGTGTGTGTGTGTTTTGACGGCTGGTAAAATGTCAGAATTGTTCTGGGTATATGTAAGTCTAATTGCATTGGTATTTCTTTTGTGCAGGCGAATAGCTGTGAGTTCGAGGCCAGCCTGGACTACAAAGCGAGTCCAGGGCAGCTAAGGCTACACAGAGAAGCCCTGTCTTGGGGAAAAAAAAGTTCAAGGTCCTTCTCAGCTACCTGGCAAGTTAGAGCTATACAAAACATCTCAAAAGTAAATAAAGCTGGGAGTGGTGGTGCACGCTTTTGATCTCAGCACTGGCGAGGCAGAGGCAGAGGCAGAGGCAGAGGCAGAGGCAGAGGCAGGCAGATCTCTGTGAGTTTTAGGCCAGAGTGGTCTACAAAGCCAGTGCAGGACAGCCAAGGCTACACAAAAAACCCCTGTGATGAAAATAGGGAATTAGGGCTGGGGAGATGGCTCAGGGGGTTAGGAGCACTGCCTGCTCTTCCAGAAGTCCTGAGTTCAATTCCCAGCAACCACATGGTGGCTCACAGCCATCTATAATGTAATCTGCTACCCTCTTCTGCAGATAAAGCACTCACATACAATAAATAAATAAATGAAAAAAAAAGAGAAAGAAAATAAGGAATTAGCTTTGCCTAGTTTAGTGTCAGCCAGGGTTACATGAGCCCTGTTACATAAAACAGGGTTTTTTTTGAGCAGGGTTTCTCCGAGTAGACCAGACTAGCTTCGAACTCCATGTGCCTCTGCCTCCCAAGTGCTGGGATTAAAGGCTTGTGCCACCACGCCTGGCACCAAAAAAAAAAGTGTTTTGATTTGGATGTTGTGGCCTGGTCTACAAATTGAGTTCCAGGTCAGCAGCCAGGGCTATAGAGTGAAGCCCTGAAATTCATTGTGTAGACCAGGCCTCACTCAAGTCAAAGAGGTCTGCCTTCCCAGTGTGAGTGCTGGGATTAATTAAGTGAATGTGCCATAACACTTGGCCTCTAAAAACAAAAGAGAGAGGGAGAGGGGAGAGAGAGAGAGAGAGAGGGCAAGGTTGGTTGGATTCCAGAGAACAGCCCTGAAGCAGATGTGGCTCTCGGGTTGTAAGTGACCAGGTGGTGGGAGCAAAATAGCCTGTTGGACATGCCCTTTTCTTGTAGGCGCCCTCCTCTGAGCCCCAGTCCCTGAAGATCATGATGGCGTATATGAACCCGGGGCCTCACTATTCCGTCAACGCCTTGGCTCTGAGTGGCCCCAGTGTGGACCTGATGCACCAGGCTGTTCCATACTCAAGTAGGTGCTCTCCTCCTTCCCACCCTCAGTCTGTCTTTTAGCATCCTCTAGGCTTTCTTGCCCTCAGGAGAAAAGCATTCACCAGGTGGAGGGCGGGGCTGTGGGTGTGGGGTGTGGGGTAGGTGTGGGGCCCATGTGCCAGCTCCATGTCAATCTGCAAAGGAGTTTGGCATCCAAGGGACTTTATCAATAGGGATTTCCATCTGTTTGTAAAGATTGTTTTTTTTTCTAAAAGAGCTGTGCATTCCAATGTCCGTGGCAACATTCTTCTCACTCTTACTTTTCTTTTTCTCTTCTTGGAGAAGAGGTGGCTGGGCTAGAATCCAGCGCCTGTGGTTTCTAGGCATGCACTTTACTATGGAGCCATGCCCTGGCCTCGCTGGAGGATTTTAGACAGGTGCTCTACCACTACATCACACTCCAGCTCCTCACTGGGGGATTCTAGGTAGGGGCTCTACCACTGAGCCACGCCCCCAGCCCCTCACTGGGGGATTCTAGGCAGGGGCTCTACCACTGAGCCACGCTCCCAGCCCCTCACTGGGGGATTCTAGGCAGGGGCTCTACCACTGAGCCATGCCCTCAGCCCCTCACTGGGGGATTCTAGGCAGGCGCTCTACCACTGAGCCACGCCCCCAGCCCCTCACTGGGGGATTCTAGGCAGGGGCTCTATAAATGAGCATGTCTTCAGCCTCGTGACTCAAACTGTATAGAGTGCTGGAATTGTAGTCCTGCGCCATCATGCTTTTCTATGATATACTTATTAATAGTTTTCCTTCCCTTTCTTTTACATGTATATAATATACAATGTAATACAATTTATATAATATAAAAATGTAATGTTTATATATCTTATTTTATAACATATAAATATATATTACACATATCACACACACACATATATTTGTTTGTTTATTTGAGACAGGGTCTCTCTGTGTAGGCTTGGTGTCCTGGACTCCCTGCGTTGGCCTTGAACTCACATTGATCTGTTTGCCTCGGCCTCCCAAGTATATATATTTTTTCTCTTAAGACAGGGTTTCTCTGTGTAACCTTGGCTGTCCTGGACTCACTCTGTAGACCAGGCTGGCATCGAACTCACAGACACCCACCTGCCTCTGCCTCCTGAGTGCTGGGGTTAAAGACGTGTGCCACCATGCCTGGCTTTTCTTCCTTTCCTTTCCTTTTCTCTTTTCTCTCCTTTTCCTTCTCCTCTTCCTTCTGCTCTTCCTCCTCCTCCTCTTTTTCCTCTCTGTGTCTCTCTGTCTTTCTCTGTCTCTTTCTCCCTCCCCCGTCTCTGGACAGGCTCGTACTATGTAGCTCTGGACTGGAACTCACTACGTAGAACAGATTTCTCTACAAATTCACAGACTTCCACCTGCTTCTGCCTCCTGAATGCAGGAGGTAAAACCAGGAGTCACCTGATCTGGCCTTTTCCTTTCTATCAAGGACAAAGAAAACATCGCATTTATTTTTGAGTGCAGGGTGGGGAGCAGGGGTCATGTGTGCCATGGCTCCCTTGCAGAGGTCTGAGGACAACTTTTGGGAGTTGTTTTTTTCCTTCTACCATTGGGTCTCAGGGATTGAACTCAGGTCCTCAGGATTGCTCACAAGTATCTTTACATGCTGCACCACCTTGCCGGCCCCTTTCTTGTTTACTTTACATTAAGTTGGACCATAGAGACTTACTACTTTTATGAGCTGAAGTGGTTGATTACTCATATGCTTCAACTGAGTATGTCTTTGAGCATAAAAAGTTTCAGGATAGGAGGTGGTCCAATGGCCCCTGCCTGTAATCCCAGATATTTGGGAGGATAAGGTAGGAGGATCACTTGAGCCCAGGATTTCAGGGCCAGCCTGGTCTACATAGTGAAACTCTGTTGTAATGGAAGAGAAGGTGAGGGCCGGGCATGGTGGCGCACGCCTTTGATGCCAGCACTCGGGAGGCAGAGGCAGGAGGATCTCTGTGAGTTCGAGGCCAGCCTGGTCTACAAAGTGAGTCCAGGACAGCCAAGGCTACACAGAGAAACCCTGTCTCGAAAAACAAAACAAAACAAAACAACAACAACAACAAAACCCCCCAAAAACCTAAAAAGAAAAAAAAGCCAGGTGTAGTGGCCCAGTGCTTAGGAGGCAGAGGCAGGTAGATCACTGAGTTTGAGGTCAGTCTGGTCTACAACGTGACTCCATGACAGCCAAGGCTACACAGAGAAACTTTGTCTCAAAAAACCAAACCAAAGAGAGAGGGGGCGGGGGGAGAAAGAGGGAGAGACAGAGAGAGAGAGAGGAAGGAGGAGGAGGTAGGAGGAGAGGGTTAAAACCACTTCCCTCCATGGATATGTGGCTGGAATGCATCTCTAATTCCTCCATTGGCTGAGCCAGCGCTTATAAGCCGAGCACTAAATGAAAGCCCCTTTTTTCGGAAGAATGACGTGCAGAAAAGACTTCTGGGCAGGCATCTCACTGTACCTCATGGCCTCCAGCCAGCCGACCTAGCTAACCGGAGGATTCTCTCTCATCCATTCCCCGGATTTAGGTGCTCCTAGGAAGCAGCAAAGGGAGTGGACCACGTTCACCAGGAGCCAGTTGGAGGAGCTGGAGGCCCTGTTTGCCAAAACCCAGTATCCGGATGTGTATGTGCGTGAGGAGGTGGTTCTCAAGATCAACCTGCCTGAGTCCAGGGTCCAGGTAGGATGACCTGCTCCCTGGACCCCTCCTGACCTTTACTGTGACCTTCTGTGTGTCCCTGTCAGAGTAAAAGGGAGGAAAAAGAGGGTATAGGGTACAGCCACGTTTATCAAGTGGCCTAAATGCCCCTCACTTCCCTGTGTCACTTAACTTCCCTCATTTTATTTGATGCCTTCTCACCACACTGCCTTCCAAGGGTTCTCCTTCCCCTTGCACTCTCTGTTTCCTTTTATTTTCAGAAAAGAAGATTGATTTTAGGGTCACACATATGCACAAGTTATCTACCATTGAGATACATCACCAGCCTCCTTATTTATTTTTGAATCTTAAAACTATTCATGTAGCCGGGCGTGGTGGCACACGCCTTTAATCCCAGCACTCAGGAGGCAGAGGCAGGAGGATCGCTGTGAGTTCGAGGCCAGCCTGGTCTACAAAGCGAGTCCAGAACAGCCAAGGCTACACAGAGAAACCCTGTCTTGAAAAAAAAAAAAAACCAAAACCAAAAAAACCCAAAACCAAAACCAAAACCAAAACAAAACTATTCATGTATTTCTGCGTGCATTTACTTATTTATTTATTTTTTTGAGACAGGGTTTCTCTGTATGGCTGTTTGTCCTGGAACTTGCTCTGTAGACCAGGCTGGCCTTGAACTCACAGAGACCCACCTGCCTCTGCATCCTGAGTGCTGGGATTAAAGGGGTGGGCCACCATTGCCTGGCTAAAATTATTTATTTTTGAGACAAGGTCTTATTATGTAGACCAGGCTGTATTTGACCTCCCCAGCGATCACCTGCCTCTGACTCCCAAGTGCTGAGTTTAAAGATGTGTGCCACTGCACCAGGCTAGAGATTTATTTTTAATTATGTCCATGGGTGCGTGTGTGCGCAAATAAGCACAGGAGGCCAGAGGAGGGCATTAGATCCCCCAGAGCTGGAATTACAGGCAATTGTGAGCCATACAATGTGGGTGCTGGGAACTGAACCTAGGTCCTTTGCAAGAGAAATATGTGCTCTTGACCCCTGAGCAATCTCTCTAAGACCATTTTGTTATTTACTTATTATTATTATTTTAAAATATTCTTTGGTTTGAAGAAGGAAAAGAAACGTGGAAATGATGTGATTTGATCTACTCTTGTGCATGTACACGGTAGGCAAATGCTCTACCACTGAGGGATATTCCTAGCCCTGGCATTAATTATATCTATACGCATGTACACACATGCATGAAATTAACTGATTAAATATGTGCATGTACAATATATGCACTTATGCATAGATGTATTATTGTATGTATGACATGTGAAGATAACGCATGCATGAACAGGGGCACGTTAATATAATGTGTGCACCTGTGCATGGCTGTATGTATGAAGGGTGAGTATAATTCACGTGTTCATAAGCAGGAACATGTAAATATAATATGTTCATATGTTTATGATTGTATGTATGTATGTATGTGACGACAATGCACAATTGCATCTATGTGATCAGGTAGGTGGCTGAACACATGTATGTATGTATGTATGTATGTATGTATGTACATAATTGCACATATGTGAAAATAACTCATGGTTATATGTATGCACGCGTGGGCATGCATAAAATGCATGCTGATGCATGATGGCTGATATATGCAAGGATGTATGTGTGACTACTTGCATGTGTGATGTATGTGTGATCAGTGCATGTAGGTTCCTGTGTGCATGTGTACATGCATGACTGGATGGGTACACACATCCTGGAAAGAGCTGCCTGATCATCAGATGCTGTTTGGTGATGTGTGACTCTTACCATCGTCAGCCTAGGTACGGTGAGGATTCTGAGACAGTTTACTCACCCTCACCTCCCCGGGCTCCCTCTAGGTCTGGTTCAAGAACCTCCGGGCGAAATGCAGACAGCAACGGCAGCAGCAAAAGCAGCAGCAGCAGCAGGCCCCGGGGGCACAGGCCAAGGCTCGGCCTGTGAAGAGGAAGGCAGGTGCTTCCCCACGACCTTCGACGGATGTTTGCACCGACCCTTTGGGCATCGCAAATTCCTACAGCCCATTTCTGCCCAGCCCCTCAGGCTCACCTACCACGGCGGTGGCCACCGTGTCCATCTGGAGTCCGGCCTCTGAGTCTCCTCTGCCTGAGGCCCAGCGAGCCGGCCTGGTTGCCTCGGGGCCCTCTCTCACCACGGCCCCTTACGACATGACCTATGCCCCTGCCTCTACTTTCTGCCCTTCTCCTTCAGCTTATGCGTCTCCAAGCTCCTACTTCAGTGGGCTGGATGCCTACGTTTCTCCCATGGTGCCCCAGTTAGGGAGTCCGGCTCTCAGCCCCCTCTCTGGCCCCTCTGTGGGGCCATCCCTGACCCAGTCTCCCACTTCCTTGTCAGGCCAGGGTTACGGCACCTACAGCCCCATGGACAGCTTGGAATTCAAGGACCCCACAGGCACCTGGAAATTCACCTACAACCCCATGGACCCTCTGGACTACAAAGATCAGAGTGCCTGGAAGTTTCAGATCTTGTAGAAGAGGGTCCCCAATTCACCCTTCCAGCTGAATCACCCTCTCCAGGACTCCATCGGCCTTTTCCAGCTTAGATTCCAGGAGATTAGCCCCCCCCAAAGTAACAGGAAGTCGTAAGCCTGCCAAAGGCTGTGGACATTGCAGCCTCAGGTGCAGGCCACCCTCAGCTCGGGTAGGGAGCTTGGCCCCTTTACCGCCCTATCCCACATCATGAAAGAGGTTCCTTCCTCCCCCGAGATGCCCCCGGCAGTGATCAGTAGATACCATGACTGTGATGCGCATATCTGATGCTTTCCCTGCCCCAGACTTCAGTAAAGGTGCTGAGAGCTTGCTCCAGAAAGAAGAGAAATCTATCTTGCAAGTGACCTGGAGAGTGTTTGGGTCAGAACTCACGGTGCCCCTAAGCCAGGTGTGGGGACTCCATACCTGTCAGTCCCAGCACTGAAGAAGCTGAGGAACTTAAGGGCCAGCCTGGGCTATAAGAGTGAGATTTCAAAACTGATTTGGAAATTTGTGTACAGTTAAAGTTAACAAATGCCAGGTTTACATGGGTAGGTTTAGAGGGTTGTTCATTCGTTTTACATGTATATATGATTTATGTATCTGTATGTATATTACTGGCATGAGCCACCAAACTGAGCTGGGAGGCCATGGCTTGCACAGAAACAAATGCAAAAGAGCCTTGATATGACTACTGGGAATGACTCAAGAGATGAGTAGAATGTTCTAGAACCCGAGGTGCCCCAGTCACAGGTTCCCATGGTCAGCTTGAGGGAGGCACAAGTGCAGGGGGGCTGCCAGGTGTCTGTGGAAGTTGAATCTCATCAACAGGATGAAAGTCCTATTGATGGGCCCACCAGGGTAGGGGTCTTTTAGATGTCCCTAGGGTATGTCCAGTAGTCTATCCCGTAAGCCAGGAATGGTGGCACATACTTTTGATCTCAACACGAGGGAGGCAGAAGCGGAAGGATTATGAACTCAAGGTCACCCTAGGCTACAATGCAATGTTGAAGCCAGCCTGGGCTACATACATAAAATCCTGTCTCAACAAACTCCCTTCCCCCATACAAATCCCACTTTCCAAGCCCCAAGGCCGATAAGGCAAATGGCCATAGAGTGGCAAGTCCAGGAGTTCCCTTCGTTTGACGTTAGCTTCACTGTTCTATCCTTTCCCACTCACTAGCTTCTCAGGTTCCCTCTTCCCTGGCTAACCAGAGTGAAACTGATTAAAAATGTTGAATTCCACTTAAATCTAGGTGATTTTTTTTAAAAGAGGGGGCAAACTTGGTTAGATGGAAAAAATTAAGATTTGCTTTTGTTCTTTCTGTCCGTAGTGTGCTCCTGGATGTTTTCTGTTATGGCGATGATGTTTTTCTTTGTATCTTTTTTTTTTATCATCATCCCCATCAGCACCACCATCACCACCAACATCACCTTCATCTTCTCCTTCTCCTCCTTTGCCGTCTTCTTCTTCTTCTTCTTCTTCTTCTTCTTCTTCTTCTTCTTCCTCTTCTTCCTCTTCTTCCTCTTCTTCTTCTTCCTTCTTTGTTTTTTTGTTTTTTTGTGAGACACAGTTTCTTCTCTGTGTGTAGCCTTGGCTGTCCTGGAACTTAATCTGTAGACCAGGCTGGCCTCGAACTCACAGAGATCCACCTGCCTCTGCCTCTCTAGTGCTGGGCTTAAAAGGCATGTGCCACCACCATCCAGCCTTTGTATCGTCTGACACTCAACTAAGAAGGAACACAGGACCAGGGATGGTAGAGGAGGCCCGATCCCAGCACCTGGGAGCTGAGGAGGAAGACCTGAAGTTTAAGACCTGCCTAGGAAATGTAATCACAGATAGGTTGTAAAGGAGGCTGGTAGTGTAGGTCAGTGTACAGCCCCCTGTCTGGAATCCCAGTGAGGGGCTAAGGACATGGTTCAGTGACAGGTGCTTGTCTAGACTGTTGGAGGCCCTAGGTTCAGTCCCTAGTACAGCAAAAAGCATACAAGCAATCCTAACTATAGGCATTGTCACAACCACGCACTAGGTAGACACTCATTATTACAGGTGAGGAAACTGCAAGGGATGGGGACTCAGACCACTCGCCATGTCTCACGTCTGGGAGAGGGTAGAACTTGTTTTTACTGCTCCCTCCTTGAGATGTACAGCCCTGTCCATTAAAAAAACATATTTATAAGCTGGGTGTGGTGGTGCATGCCTTTAATCTCAGCACTTGGGGGGCAGAGGTGAGGCTGTCAGATCTCTGAGTTTGAGGCCAGCCTGGTCTACAAAGTGAGTTCCAGGATAGCCAGAGCTATATAGAGAAATCCTGTCTTGAAAAAAAAGGTGTGGGTGTGGGTGTGGATGTGGGTGTGTATTTTACCGGCATGCATTTCCATATACCATGCTCAGGGAGCATCCTTGGGGAACAGAAAAGGGCATCCATTCCCTGGTACTAGAGTTACAGAGGATTGTAAGTGGCCTTGTTGATACTGGGAATCAAACCTGGGTCCTCTGGAACAGCAGGCAGTTCTCTTAACCACTGAGCCATACCCTACATTCCTTTATGAAGGCAGGGTCTCGCTGTATAGGCTTGGCTGGCCTCAAACCCATAGCAATCTGCCTTCCACCTGCCGAGATGACAGATATGTGCTCAGGGTCCTCTGTTTTTCCCCCGTCCTCTCCCTTCCATTCTTTCCATTTCTGCCCTCACTCCTGTGACTGTCTGTCCCTCTTCTTGTCTCCCCCTTCCACCTCAAGCGGTCTGTTTCCTGTGTCCCTGGACAGGACTAATTTAGCAAATGCTCCAATCCTCTTAGGGCAACAGTCCAGCCTCAGCAGAAAGGCAGGGGACTTATGGAGGATTAGGCTCAGCCTCAGGACATGGTGGGGAGGGGACTCTGTGGGGACAACCATTTTTTTTAAAGACTGGATGACATCTGTTCTTCCAACCAGTCCCACAGGAACACAGCTGTTTTTGTGTGCACCATCACGATACAAACACGGGCTTACTGCTTATTTATTTATTTACTAATTATTTGTGTGCACATGTGTTTGTGTGTGCATGCTCCTGTACTTTTTTTTTAAAGATTTGTTTATTTTATTTATTGCATAATAAGTGCTTTATCTGCTGAAGAGGGTACCAGATTACATTATAGATGGTTGTGAGCCACCATGTGGTTGCTGGGAATTGAACTCAGGACCTCTGGAAGAGCAGGGGACGACGCTCTTAACCACTGAGCCATCTCTCCAGCCCCATGCTCCTGTATTTGTACATGGAGAGATTGGAGGAAGACATGGTGGGGGGAGGGAGGTTTCTTGTTTCATTCTGCCCCTCCCCCCAACTTAGTTGTCTCTTAGATTTGTTTATTCTATTTAATGTGCTTGAGTGTTTTCCCTGCATGGAAAACACTCATGCCTGTATGCGTACCATGTATGACTAATGCCCTCAGAGGCCAAACTGGCCCCAGGAATAATTTAAATCAAATTTTGTTTATTTCTCTGTGTGTGGGTGCATGTGGATGTGCACACAGTGAGTGTGAAGGTCAGAGTAACAACATTAGCTTAGGAGGTTGGTTCTTTCCTTCGCCATGAAGGGAATGGTTGGCTGTTAGGCTTGATGGAAGGTATTTTTACCTGCTAAGCTATCTCCCCAGCCTACGAATCATGAATCATGTCTCAGAAGTCCCAATAGTATCTAGACCAGAGAAGCCAGCCAGCGACCTGGAAAATATGGCTCGGACTAAGTTTGCAGAACCTATAGGTCACAACAAAGGTCATACTACCCTGAATTCAACCTATTTTTATACTGATTTTTGGAAGCTCCGCAGTAAGTAATTAATAGTTGGGAAGGGGGAACTCGCAGATCTGACCAGCTTGGTTCTACAGAGGGGCATGGATGAGACTCTCATTTCCTGCGAGCGTCTTGCTCAGAGCAAAGCCATTTTAACTAATCTTTTTAAAAGGATTTATTTATTTTGCCTGGCATGGTGGGCACATCTTTAATCCCAGCACTTGGGAGGCAGGTGGATCTCTCTGAGTACATGCGAAGTCTCAGGACAGTCAGAACTTTAGAGTGAGACTTTATAAAAATATAAGACATGAGAGGCAGGCAGAGGCGGTGTACAACTTTAGTCCCAGCACTTGGGAGGCAGAGGCAGGCAGATCTCTGTCAACTAGAGGGCAGCCTGGTCTACAGGAAAGCAAGTCCCACTCAAAGAAACCTTGTCTCAACAAGCAACTCCCTCCCCAACAAAAAAGACATTAAGACGTAATCCCAGCACTGGTGGCACATTCCTTTAATTCCAGAATTTGGGAGGAAGAGGCGGTGAACCTCTATGAATTTGAGGCCAGCCTGGTCTACAGAGTGAGTTCCAGGACAGCCAAGGGAACCCAGGGAAACCCTGTTGAGAATAACCAAAAGGGAACAACAACAACAACAAAAATTAAGAGATGCTAATATTATTCTATTTTCTTGCATTCGATGTCATTGTTGGGGTTTGAACTCAGCTTGTCCCACAAAGCTGGGCATGTGATTTCCCACCAAGGCATGTGCCAGGGGAGCTTTCTTTCTTAAAAAAACAACAACAACAACAAAAAACCAATTAATTTATTCACTTTATATCCCAATCACAGCCCCTTCCCTCCTCTCCTCCTGTTTATTCTCACCCTCTGTCCTTCCCTCTTCCCTGTGCCCGCATCCCCATCCAAGCATGTCAAGTTACGTCAGGACTGTGCACATCCTTTACCGTAGTGGCCTAGCAAGGGAGCCTTGCCAGAAGGAAGCGATTGAAAAGGAAAAGCATGCAAGGAAGTCCTTGTCAGATACAGGCCCCACTCCCCTTACTTGGTGGTCCTACATGACGACCAAGCTACTCATCTGGTACATGTGTACATATGTGTAGAGAGCCTAGGTCCAGTCCACGCATGGTCCTTGGCTGGTGCTTCAGTCTCCACAAGCATGCCTGGGCCCAGGTTAGTTGGATCTGTTGGTCTTCTTGTGGTGCTCCCGTTCCTTTGGGGGTTCTTCTATCATTCCTCCCACTGTTCAACAAGGCTCTCTGCACTTCCCCCCCGGTGTCTGGCTATCTCAGAGTCTCAGCATCTGTTTCAATCCGTTGTTGGGTGGAGCCCCTCAGAGGACAGCTGTGTTAGGTTCCAGGGGAGCTTTGTTAACCTGGTATTAGATTTTGTATTGAATCTTCGTCCTCTGTGATGTCAATGACCTTTCCCTAGGACTTGGTATAAAGAATATAGTTCTCTGTTGCCACAAGTTTCTAGTCACAATCAAGAAGTCGAAGCTTGGCTGGGCCCAGCACTCGGGAGGCAGAGGCAGGTGGATCTCTGTGAGTTCGAGGCCAGCCTGGTCTACAAAGTGAGTCCAGGACAGCCAGGGCTACACAGAGAAACCCTGTTTTGAAAAACAAACAAGCAAGCAAGCAAGCAAGCAAACAAACAAACAAAAAGAAGTTGAAGCTTCTTTTCTCCTGAATTTCTTCACTTTTCAATCGCTTCCTTCTGGCAAGGCTCCCTTGCTAGGCCACTACGGTAAAGGACCTGCACAGTCCTTACATAACTTGACATGCTTGGATGGGGATGTGGGCACAGGGAAGAGGGAAGGACAGAGGGTGAGAATAAATAGGAGGAGAGGAGGGAAGGGGCTGTGATTGGGATATAAAGTGAATAAATTAATTTTTAAAAGAAAGAAAGCTCCCTTGGCACGTGGCTTGGTGGGAAAGTACATGCCCAGCTTTGTGGGACAAGCTGAGTTCATCTTGGAGTGACTAAACTCCTTAAAAGCGATCTGAAGGGTTTCAGGTATGGATTAAGGTAGTCCAGTCTCTCACAATGAGTCATCAATAGCTGTCACCCAAACACCCATTTATTGCAGGGACAATCTGTGGACATAAACCAGGCCACCATCATGAGAGAGTTTTGAGATCTCTGTGTAGGAGCTTTGGAAAAAATCTGGGTAGAGACAGACCATGGGGGCTCCAGTGAGCTTGGGGAGCAGAGCGAGACTCTGGATGGCCCAGGTAGAGGGAGATGGAAGTTTGAGATGCTCTCATCTTTCAAGAAGGGTACCTAGCAATGAGAAGGAATCAAGAGTCCCCTGGGCAGCAGGCTGAGTAGAGGTCCATTTACTGAGATGCTCACCAACCATTGGGGAGAGAATTTATTCCAGGCTGGAGCCTCAAAAGGACAGCATCAAGGCTTTGCTAGTTTCTCAGATCTCAGGTAAACCAGCACTGAGTCTATCTGCTCAATAAAGAAAGATGTACTCCATAGGGCCAGGATTCCATAGGGTGGGGCTGCAGACTGAGGACTGAGTGGGACGGCAGGGTGGGAGGGTCTGCTTGATATCAGGGTGTCTGTCTTAGTTAGGGTTACTATTGAGGTGAGGAAACACATGACCAAAGCAATTTGGGGAAGGGGTTTATTTGGCTTATGTTTTGATATCACTGTTCATCATCGGAGGAAGTCAGGGCAGGAACCAGAAGGCAGGAGCTAATGCAGAGGCCATGGAGGGGTGCTGCTTCCTGGCTTGCTCCTCATGGCTTTCTCAGCCTGCTTTCTTATAGTACCTAGGACCATTGGCCAAGGATAACACCATTTACAAAGGGCTGGGCCCTCCCCATTAATCTTCCCTCTGCCCCCAGACAGGGTTTCTCTGTGTAGCCATGGCTGTCCTGGACTCTCTTTGTAGACCAGGCTGGCCTTGAACTCACAGTGATCCGCCTGCCTCTGCCTCCCGAGTGCTGGGATTAAAGGTGTGCACCACCACGCCCGGTCACTCTCCATTAATATTTAATTAAGAAAATGCCTTTTAGGCTTGTCTGCAGCCCCTCTTATGGAGGCATTTTCTTTTTCTTTTTCTTTCTCTCTCTCTCTCTCTCTCTCTCTCTCTCTCTCTCTCTCTTTGGAGAAAGTGTCTCTCTGTATATCCTGGGCTGTGCTGGACTCGCTTTGCAGACCAGGTTGGCCTCAAACTCATGGTGATCCGCCTGCCTCTGCCTCCTGAGTGCTGGGATTAAAGGCATGCACCACCACACCCAGCTGGAGGCATTTTCTTTTCTTTTTTTTTTTTAGAGGCAATTTCTTAGTTGAAATTCTCTGTTCTCAGATGTCTTTAGCTTGTGTCAAGTTGAAATAAAAATTATTCAAGCACAATTGACCCTTTGTTAACTTGACACGCAAACACATCACTGTTAAGCCACAACTTTCCTTTTCCAAGATTTCACACTGAAAACATAAAGTACTTTAAAAAAGACATTTATCTGAGAGTAAAGGGCTGGCAAAAGATTTTCCAAGCAAACAGACATGAGAAGCAATCTGGAGTAGCCATTCTAATATCTAATAAAGTAGATTTTCTTCTTCTTCTTCTCCTCCTCCCCCTCCCCTCTCCCTCATCCTTTGGTTTTTTGAGACAGGGCCTCTCTGTGTTAGCCATGGATGACCTGGAGTAGCTCTGTAGACCAGGCTGGCCTCAAACTCACAGTGATCTGCCCTCCTCTGTCTGCTTGCTAAGAGCTGGGATTAAAGATGTGTGCCACCAGGCATGTCTATAGAATTTCAATAAAAATTAATCAAGAAATATGGGAAAATGACACTTCGTTGCCATCAAAGGAAGAATCCACCAAGTGGACATCACAATCCTGAATAACTATGACCAAAATACAAGGCACATACATTCCTTAAAGAAACACTTTTAATGCTCAAAAAAAAAAAAAAAACACATTGATCCTAAGACATTAATAGTGGGAGACCCCAACACCCCACTCTCAGCATTGAGGCAGAAACTAAATAGAGGAATAATGAAGCTAACAGAGGTCATGAATCAAATAGATCTAATAGACATACACAGAACTTTTAACCCAAACACAAAAGAATACACCTTCTTCTCAGCACCAAAGGGAACCATCTCCAAAAACTGACCGTATAATCGGTCACAAAGCAAGCCTCTAAGGTCTAAAGCTGAACTTCAACAATAGGATTAACAAAAAGACTACAAACATATGAAAACTGAACAATATTCTATTCAAAGACAACTGGGTCAGGGATGAACTAAAGATATTAAAGACTTCCTAGATTTCAGTGAAAATGAAGGTACATCATTTCCAGTCATTTGGGATGAAGTGAAAGCAGTGTTAGGAGGAAAGTACAGAGCACAAAGCACCTTCATAAACAAATTGGAGACATCCCATGCAAGCAACTTAAAGGAACACATGAAAGCACTAGGAAAAAAACATGCAGACACACCCAAAAGGAGTAGATGGCTAGGATTCATCAAACTCAGGGCTGAGATCAATAAGTTAGAAGTGAAATAATTCACATAATCGAGGAAACCAAGAACTTGTCTTTGAGAAAGTCAACAAGGCAGACAAACCCTTAGCCAAACTAACTAAAAGACAAAGGGAGAGCATCCAAATCAACAAAATCAGAAATGAGAAGGGAGACATAGCAATGGATATTGAGGAAATAGAAAGAATCATTGGGTCTTACTTCAAAAGCCTATATGCTTCAACATTTAAAAATCTAAATCATATGGACAATTTTATTGATAAATTCCACATACCAAAGTTGAATCAAGATCAGGCAAACACAATACATAGTACTATATCCCCCAAGAAATAAAAGCAGTCATCAAAAGTCTCCCAACCAAAAGAGAGCCCAGGGCCAGATGGATTCAGTGTAGAATTCTACCAGACCTTCAAAGAAGAACTAATACCAATACTCCTCAAACTACTCCACAAAACAGAAACAGAAGGAGCACTACTGAACTCACTTCATGAAGCCACAATCACATTAATACCTAAGCCACACAAAGATACAACAAAGAAAAAGAATTTCAGACCAATTTCCCTTATGAACAGAGATGCAAAAATACTCAATAAAATTCTAGCAAACCAAATCCAAGATCACATCAAAAATCTCATCCAGCATGACCAAGTAGGCTTCATCCCAGACATGCAGGGTGGTTCAATATATGGAAATCCATCAATGTAATCAATAATATGAACAAACTGAGGGGGCAAAAACCCGCATGATCATCTCCTTAGGTGCTGAAAAATTGGGACAAGAGCCTTCTTCGGCTAGCCTCCCGAAGGCTGAGGGAAACTCTCCATCTAGGCTAGAGAAAACAATGGGACCAGATTCTCAGCCCAGCCTCCACAAGAAAAAAACAAAACAAAACAGAACACATTAAGCCTGATTTAACTCTTGCCCCGTCAGTCTTGTAGCTGCTTTACAATCAAGGCTTGCATACAACTCCTGATCCGCAGTTTTCAAACTCCCAGGGAATACATGTTTTGTGTGCCAACATGGTATGTAAAGGAAATCAATATGCCTAAGGTCTATAAGGTTTAAAAAAAATCTCAATCTACTGTAAAGACTCCTAAAATAGGGCAGCACATGGAACAGTCAGTATGTGGTACATGCAGGTAATACATGTATTAAGTTGTATTTTGTGAGGTTCTATGTTACAATAAATTAAAAACGTAAAATTCACCAGGTGTGGTGGGGCACGCCTTTAATCCCAGCACTTGGGAGGCAGAGGCAAGCGGATCTCTGTGAGTTCAAGGCCAGCCTGGTCTACAAACTGAGTCCAGGACAGCCAAGGCTACACAGAGAAACCCTGTCTCACAAAACAAAACAAAACAGAGCAAAGCAAAGCAAAACAAAAAGTAAAAATCTAGACATGGTGGCTCATATTTTAACCTGGTTTGTAGGGGAATCCCACAAACATCTGCAAATCACAGGACAGTGTGAGCTACACCTTGATACTCTGCCTCAGCAAACAAACCCAAAGGGGAGGTGTTAGTGTATCCATCTGAGGTAATAATTCTCTTGGAGGCTATTTGCCTCCATCTGCTAACCTAGTCCTAGTCCTGTAACCTTCTAGCCTCCATAGACTATAATCTGGGCCTAGAATGCTTTCAGCCTCTGACTTACTGCTGAATACAATCACACTTTCTAGTTCTTTCTAAACTCAAGACAGACTGCTTCAAATCAGCTGTTCTTGCTTAAACAACTCTCCTGTCTCCTCAATCTGACTTTCCTCTCATCCTCTGACTGAACTGCTCTTCTCAGCCTCACACTAACCCTAAACAAATGTCTCCAGCACATTCTTTGGTTCATTGTGTCTTCATCTATGTATATCTTGCTGACTTTGGAACCTGTCTCTGTAAAACTGCCTGTAAAACTGAGCTCCCCTGCACTTCCTTTCAACCAGCT